>NC_057797.1:697788616-698088616 GCF_018294505.1 Triticum aestivum
CCCGCTGCCTCACCACTTCGCCGCGCCGCTCCTTCCTGTCGGCCGCCGCCCCTCCACGCCGGCGACCGCGCCGCGGCCACCGCCCTCTCCGGCCACCTCGCCGGCCGGCCTCGTCCCCCTCCTCCTCCGACCGGCTTCTCTCCGACGAGCTCGAGCTCCAAGTCTGGCGAGCCTCGGTTCCCGTGCACGAACAGTACACAGATCTAGATGTGAGATGGTTGTTTCTCCTCCTGAAACCCTAATTATTTTGCTAGGTTCATCGTGTCGTAACTTTTCATCCGTAGATCCGTTTTGGGCGTGTAGCATATCAAAATGTTCGCCTCAGAGAGCACATCATTTCATCTCATAGCTTTGTTTTCATTTAAGTTCATCTTGATGCCCGAAATGCTGTTGTAAGAGTGCTATTTGAGTTAATTGTCAGATCTGCTGCACCAAATAGCTATTTGTCATTTTTGCCATGATTATTGTGTGCATGATATGCTCATTAGCTCTACATGTGTTGTGTTATATGCTTTGCCATCTTTACAGAGGTGCTATCCATGTATTTTTGTGATATGTGTGGTGACTAGCACAAGCTAGCAAAGTGGTGCATTCATTAATGCTGATTTTAGGGACTTACCAATTCCACTAAGTCCTTGATCTGTTTTTTTAATATGCCATATGTTCATGTTGTTTCCTAGTGATCCGTGACTCTTTTGACGATGATCACTAAGGATGTTTTGTTAATCTTGTAGTGCTCTATCCATCCATGTCCTTGTTTGATATTATGGAGCACCCTAGCTTGAGTCAATCGAGCTCTACTTTTGCTATTTCGTGAATCTGGGCAGATTGTCTACTTGTTAGCGATTTTGCCAAGGATGTTGTTGTTGATCCGTGCATGCCATGTTGTTGTTCTTGCCATTTCTAGCTTGTATAATGTGTATTCTTGATGGGTTTATGCTTAGATTGTCATGCCTTGCTCTGTAGTGAGTGCATCGAGCTCGTAAACATGCCTACTTAATATCTGATTTGCACGCTCCAGTTTTTCACCAAGTCTGAGATCTAATTATGTTTTTGCCATGTTCACATGCTTGCAATTGTATTTTCTGATCCCTTTTGGCTCAAGGTCACTAAGGGACTTTTGTTAAGCTCTTTGAGTAGCTCCATGCCATGCCTTGCTTTGCCTTGTTAAGTTCCTGTAGCATATAGTTTTCATGCTCCAAAGTGGGCTACCTGATCTGAATTCCAGACAAGTGTTAATTTCACTAAGTCTGAAACCTGTTTATCAAATGCACTTTTGCCATGCTTGTTTGAACCTGTTAATGGATGAATTGGCCGTAGCTCAGTGTTCATCTTTTGTTAAGCTTTATGGGTGGATCCCTGCCATGTATTTTGTTGCCATGTTTGAGTGTTGTAGCATGTTTAACATGATGCATTTAGATGGCTACTTGATGTTTATCGCAGACCGGTGCCATATTTGTTTTGATTGCCATTTCCAAACCGTGTCTCCGATTCCGGCGTTCTTTGTATCGTTTTCAACCAAAATCACCTCACCTTTCAAGTGGCATACTTGGATTTCCAAGTTGAGGCCAGATTCATTCATTTCTTGTCATATCTTGCATATGCATCCCATATCGCATCCCGCATAGCATATCATGTTTGCATCATGTTGTTTGCGTTTGCACGTGGTTGATTGTGTTCCTCTTGTTTGTTTGTCTTGTTTGGGTAGAGCCGGGAGACGAGTTCGCTAACGAGGAGCCCGTTGAGTTTGCTTTCGAGGATCCAGTCAACTCTGACAACTTTGCAGGCAAGATGATCATACCCTCGAAATCACTTCTATCTTTGCTTTGCTAGATGCTCACTCTTTTGCTATGCCTATGCTACGATGCCTACCACTTGCTTATCATGCCTCCCAAATTGCCATGTCGAACCTCTAACCCACCATGTCCTAGCAAACCGTTGATTGGCTATGTTACCGCTTCCCTTAGCCCCTCTTATGGCGTTGCTAGTTGCAGGTGAAAGTGTTGTAACACCCCGGATGTAATTTACCTAATATGTAATCCAGCTCTTGCCGTTTCCGGCGCTAAGTTATGTTATTTTCTCGGGTTTGGGTTTTTGTCTCCTTGTGTTGTTGTCGTTGTCATGCATCTCATATCATGTCATTATGTGCATTCCATTTGCATACGTGTTCGTCTCATGCATCCGAGCATTTCTCCCGTTGTCCGTTTTGCATTCCGGCGCTCCTATCTCCTCCGGTGGTCATTTCTACCTTCTTTTCATGTGTGGGGGTTAAACATTTCCGGATTGCACCGAGACTTGCCAAGCGGCCTTGGTTTACTACCGGTAGACCGCCTGTCAAGTTTCGTACCATTGGGACTTCGTTTGATGCTCCAACGATTAACCAAGGGACCAAAAAGGCCTCGTGTGTGTTGCAGCCCAACACCCCTCCAATTTGGCCCAAAACCCTCTCCATCATCTACAGCGTTCGATCACGATCGCGTGGCTGAAAACCGCACCTCATTTGGACACTCCTAGCTCCCTCTATGCCTATAAACAGCCCCCCTCCGGAATTCACGTCTCCTTCTTCCCCCGAAACCCTAGATCCACTCCATCTGCCGCCGCTGGACGAAATTCCGCAGGCCGGACGTGTCCGGTTCCACCCCGCCGCCATGTGTCACGCCCCCTTCGCCGCGCCGTTGCCCCACTTCGTCGCTGCCGCCGGCCCGCGAGGGCCCAAAGCTGGCCCTCCGCCGCTCCCGCCTGGGCCAGAGTCGGCGCGTCCCGCCACCCGGTTTCTTCCCCGACCCCGGCCACCACTTCGCCACCCGGTGCTACCCCGGGGAACTCCGGCGCCGCCCCGCCGCCTCACCACTCCGCCGCGCCGCTCCTTCCTGCCGGCGACCGCGCCGCGGCCACCGCCCTCTCCGGCCACCTCGCCAGCCGGCCTCGTCCCCCTCCTCCTCCGACCGGCTTCTCTCCGGCGAGCTCGAGCTCCAAGTCTGGCGAGCCTCGGTTCCCGCGCATGAACAGTACACAGATCTAGATCTGAGACGATTGTTTCTCCTTCTGAAACCCTAATTATTTTGCTAGGTTCATTGTGACGTAACTTTGCAGTCGTAGATCCGTTTTGGGTGTGTAGCATATCAAAATGTTCGCCTCAGAGAGCACATCATTTCATCTCATAGCTTCGTTTTCATTTGAGTTCATCTGGATGCCCGAAATCCTGTTGTAAGAGTTCTATTTGAGTTAATTGTCAGATCTGCTGCACCAAATAGCTATTTGTCATTTTTGCCATGATTATTGTGTGCATGATATACTCATTAGCTCTACATGTGTTTTTTTATATGCTTTGCCATCTTTACAGAGGTGCTATCCATGTATTTTTGTGATATGTGCGGTGACTAGCACAAGCTAGCAAAGTGGTGCATTCGTTAATGCTGATTTCAGGGACTTAACAATTCTACTAAGTCCTTGATCTGTTTTTTCAATATGCCATATGTTCATGTTGTTTCCTAGTGATCCGTGACTCTTTTGAGGATGATCAGTAAGGATGTTTTGTTAATCTTGTAGTGCTCTATCCATCCATGTCCTTGTTTGATATTATGGAGCACCCTAGCTTGAGTCAATCGAGCTCTACTTTTGCTATTTCGTGAATCTGGGCAGATTGTCTACTTGTTAGCGATCTTGCCAAGGATGTTGTTGTTGATCCGTGCATGCCATGTTGTTGTTCTTGCCATTTCTAGCTTGTATTATGTGTATTCTTGATGGGTTTATGCTTAGATTGTCATGCCTTGCTCTGTAGTGAGTGCATCGAGCTCGTAAACATGCCTACTTAATATCTGATTTGCATGCTCCAGTTTTTCACTAAGTCTGAGATCTAATTATGTTTTTGCCATGTTCACATGCTTGCAATTGTATTTTCTGATCCCTTTTGGCTCAAGGTCACTAACGGACTTTTGTTAAGCTCTTTGAGTAGCTCCACGCCATGCCTTGCTTTGCCATGTTAAGTTACTGTAGCATATAGTTTTCATGCTCCAAAGTGTGCTACCTGATCTGAATTCCAGACAAGTGTTAATTTCACTAAGTCTGAAACCTGTTTATCAAATGCACTTTTGCCATGCTTGTTTGAACATGTTAATGGATGAATTGGTCGTAGCTCAGTGTTCATCTTTAATTAAGCTTTATGGGTGTATCCCTGCCATGTATTTGATGCCATGTTTGAGTGCTGTAGCATGTTTAACTTGATGCATTTAGATGGCTACTTGCTGTTTATCGCAGACCGGTGCCATATTTGTTTTGCTTGACATTTCCAAACCGTGTCTCTGATTCGGGCGTTCTTTATATTGTTTTCAACTGAAATCACCTCACCTTTCCAGTGGCACACTTGGATTTCCATGTTGAGGCCAGGTTCATTCATTCCTTGTCATATCTTGCATATGCATCCCATATCGCATCCCGCATAGCATACCATGTTTGCATCATGTTGTTTGAGTTTGCACGTGGTTGATTGTGTTCCTCTTGTTTGTTTGTCTTGTTTGGGTAGAGCCGGGAGACGAGTTCGCTAACGAGGAGCCCGTTGAGTTTGCTTTCAAGGATCCAGTCAACTCTGACAACTTTGCAGGCAAGATGATCATACCCTCGATATCACTTCTATCTTTTCTTTGCTAGATGCTCGCTCTTTTGCTATGCCTATGCTACGATGCCTACCACTTGCTTATCATGCCTCCCAAATTGCCATGTCGAACCTCTAACCCACCATGTCCTAGCAAACCATTGATTGGCTATGTTACCGCTTCGCTCAGCCCCTCTTATAGTGTTGCTAGTTGCAGGTGAAAGTGTTGTAACACCCCGGATATAATTTACCTAATATGTAACCCAACTCTTGCCGTTTCCGGCGCTAAGTTATGTTATTTTCTCGGGTTCGGGTTTTTATCACCTTGTGTTGTTGTCGTTGTCATGCATCTCATATCATGTCATTATGTGCATTGCATTTGCATACGTGTTCGTCTCATGCATCCGAGCATTTCTCCCGTTGTCCGTTTTGCATTCCGGCGCTCCTATCTCCTCCGGTGGTCATTTCTACCTTCTTTTCGTGTGTGGGGGTTAAACATTTCCAGATTGGACCGAGACTTGCCAAGCGGCCTTGGTTTACTACCGGTAGACTGCCTGTCAAGTTTCGTACCATTGGGACTTCGTTTGATGCTTCAACGGTTAACCAAGGGACCAAAAAGGCCTCGTGTGTGTTGCAGCCCAACACCCCTACAATTTGGTCCAAAACCCACCAAAACCCTCTCCATCATCTAGAGCATTCGATCACGATCGCGTGGCCAAAAACCACACCTCATTTGGACACTCCTAGCTCCCTCTATGCCTATAAATATCCCCCCTCCGAAATTCATGTCTCCTTCTTCCCCCGAAACCCTAGATCCACTCCATCCGCCGCCGCCGGACGAAATTCCGCAGGCCGGACGTGTCCGGTTCCACCCCGTCGCCACGTGTCATGCCCCCATTCGCCGCGCCGCCGCCCCACTTCGTCGCTGCCGCCGGCCCGCGAGGGCCCGAAGCTGGCCCTCCGCCGCTCCCGCCTAGGCCAGAGTCGGCGCGCCCCGCCGCCCGGTTTCTTTCCCGCGCCCGGCCGCCACATCGCCGCCCGGCGCTACCACGGCGAACTCCGACACCGCCCCACTGCCTCACCACTCCGCCGCGCCGCTCCTTCCCGCCGGCCGCCGCCCCTCCATGCCGGCGACCGCGCCGCGGCCACCTCCCTCTCCGGCCACCTCACCGGCCGGCCTCGTCCCCCTCCTCCTCCGACCGGCTTCTCTCCGGCGAGCTCGAGCTCCAAGTCTGGCGAGCCTCGGTTCCCGCGCATGAACAGTACCCAGATCTAGATCTGAGACGGTTGTTTCTCCTTCCGAAACCCTAATTATTTTGCTATGTTCATCATGTCGTAACTTTGCATCCGTACATCCGTTTTGGTCGTGTAGCATATCAAAAGGTTCGTCTCAGAGAGCACATCATTTCATCTCATTGCGTCATTTTCATGTGAGTTTATCTTGATGCCCGGAATGCTGTTGAAAGAGTGCTATTTGAGTTAATTGTCAGATCTGCTGCACCAAATAGCTATTTGTCATTTTTGCCATGATTATTGTGTGCATGATATGCTCATTAGCTCTACATGTGTATGCTTTGCCATATTTACAGAGGTGCTATCCATGTATTTTTGTGATATGGGTGGTGACTAGCACAAGCTTGCAAAGTGGTGCATTCGTTAATGCTGATTTCAGGGACTTAGCAATTCCACTAAGTCCTTGATCTGTTTTTATCAATATGCCATATGTTCATGTTGTTTCCTAGTGATCCGTGCCTCTTTTGAGGATGATTAGTAAGGATGTTTTATTAGTCTTGTAGTGGTCTATCCATCCATGTCCTTGTTTGCAATTATGGAGCACCCTAGCTTGAGTCAATCGAGCTCTACTTTTGCTATTTCGTGAATCTGGGCAGATTGTCTACTTGTTAGCGATTTTGACAAGGATGTTGTTGTTGATCCGTGCATGCCATGTTGTTGTTCTTGCCATTTCTAGGTTGTATAATGTGTATTCTTGATGGGTGTGTGCTTATATTGTCATGCCTTACTCTGTAGTGAGTGCATCGAGCTCGTAAACATGCCTACTTGATATCTGATTTGCATGCTCCAGTTTTTCACTAAGTCTGAGATCTTATTATGTTTCTGCCATGTTCACATGCTTGCAATTGTATTTTATGATCCCTTTTGGCTCAAGGTCACTAAGGGACTTTTGTTAAGCTCTTTGAATAGCTCCATGTTGTGCCTTGCTTTGACATGTTAAGTTCCTGTAGCATATAGTTTTCATGCTCCAAAGTGTGCTACCTGGTCTGAATTCCAGACAAGTGTTAATTTCACTAAGTCTGAAACCTGTTTATCAAATGCACTTTTTCCATGCTTGTTTGAACCTGTTAATGGATGAATTGGCCGTAGCTCAGTGTTCATATTTTGTTACACTTGATGGGTGGATCCCTGCCATCGATTTTGTTGCCATGTTTGAGTGTTGTAGCATGTTTAACTTGATGCATTTAGATGGCTACTTGTTGTTTATCGTAGACTAGTGCCATATTTGTTTTGGTTGCCATTTCCAAACCGTGTCTCCGATTCCGGCGTTCTTTATATCGTTTTCAACCGAAATCACCTCACCTTTCCAGTGGCAAACTTGCATTTCCACGTTGAGGCCAGGTTCATTCATTCCTTGTCATATCTTGCATATGCATCCCATATCGCATCCCGCATAGCATACCATGTTTGCATCATGTTGTTTGAGTTTGCACGTGGTTTGATTGCGTTCCTCTTATTTGTTATTCTTGTTTGGGTAGAGCCGGGAGAAGAGTTCGCTAACGAGGATCTAGTCAACTCTGGCAACTTTGCAGGCAAGATGATCATACCCTCGAAATCACTTCTATTTTTGCTTTGCTAGATGCTCGCTCTTTTGCTATGCCTATGCTACGATGCCTACCACTTGCTTATCATGCCTCCCAAATTGACATGTCGAACCTCTAACCCACCATGTCCTAGCAAACCGTTGGTTGGCTATGTTACCGCTTCGCTCAGCCCCTCTTATAGCGTTGCTAGTTGCAGGTGAAGATTGGAGACCGTTCCTTGTTGGAACATTGTTTACTTGTTGGGATATCATTATATTATCTTGTTATCTTAACGCATCTATATACTTGGTAAAGGGTGGAAGGCTCGGCCTCTCGCCTAGTGATTTGTTCCACTCTTGCCGCCCTAGTTTCCGTCATATCGGTGTTATGTTCCCGGATTTTGCGTTCCTTACGCGGTTGGGTGATTATGGGAACCCCTTGACAGTTCGCCTTGAATAAAACTCCTCCAGCAATGCCCAACCTTGGTTTTACCATTTGTGTCAGGGGTTGGGTGCGACATATGTCAAAGGATGGCTTATCATGGTGGGGGCGAGTAGAACGTCGCCGGTGCCTGGAAACGGGATGAGGCGAAGACATGCACGTCGGCGAATCTTACCCAGCTTCAGGGCTCTCCAGGGAGATAACACCCCTACTGCTGCTCTGCGGGGTCTCCGCATGATCACTATGGCAAAGTCTTGACACGGTTGCTCCTCGAGCTGTTTTCGGGTGGTAGGAGAGGGCAAGGCTAGCTCTCTCCCTCTATATGATCTGGCCTAGAGCTAATGGGTTCCAACCCTTCGCATGGGTGCCCTGGGGGTTTATATAGGCCTACCCCCAGGGGTACAATGGTAATCCGGCTGGACACGGGCCCCGCCGTCAGCGCCTCTGGCCTCCGTCTTCTTTGCCGACCGCTGGGGACCGACGGCTAGCGGGCCCCGCTGACTGGCCTGGTACGGAGCCGACAGGTCGCGTCCGCCGCGGGCGGGTCTTGCCGGCTGCTGATTATTGTAGCCGCGCTTCTGTTGACGCGGGCTTGATCATGAGGTCGTGGCAACAGCCCCGCCGCTTGGCGGGCGATCACTATTGCCACTCCTCATCACATCTTGATTAATGGTGCGTGGGCCCCGGGGGAGGGCTCGGCCGACTCCCCCGGGCCGACTCCCGATGGGTCCGACTGGTGGTCCTCTTGCCGTCTCCTGGGGTCTCACCGACGGGTGGGACCCGCCGCCTCTGAGTCATACAGACAAGCCGTCGTGGGTGCAGGACTCGGTCCTGCGGTGCTGATGTCAGGGCCGGCGTGGCAACAGTGCCGCGTCGCACGGAGATCTTCCAGGGTACGGCCTGTTGTAGCCATGCCCGCCCTTGGTAAGGGGCGGGAGTGGGCTTCACTGTAGCCACTCTCCCGCCCCATCCCCCTCGATGAGGTCACGGGGTTTGTTGGAGTCGCAGGCCGACTCCCCAAAGCCGGCTTCTCTGGAAGTCGCCAGTCGGGAGTCGGCTTTCCCTGAAGTCGTCCCTGGGACTTGGCCGTGAGTGGTCAGTTGGCCATCCCGCCGTTGGCTTCTTGAAGGCGGCTCTTCGTCCTGGGGTCTGGAGGGGCGCAGCCTGCCCCGATGTCTTGAAAGGTTCTGGGGCTCGGGTTGGCCTACCCGTGGCCCATTACTCCGACAGTAGTCCCCGAAGCTCGTGAGGCACCACGGACGATCGGCCGAGAAGCCTCAGCAGCTTCTCTTTCCGGGTGCTCAACACATGGTCTTTGATTGACTTCTACCGGGCCAACTAGAAGGAGTCGGACTCGCTCAATTCGGACTCACTCAATTCCGACTCGCACAATATTTCGAACGTCGCGGCGGGATCCAAGTAGCGTGCTAGCTAAGCCTCCAGGCCGCCGCCCATTCTAGGCCTGTCATGCGATGACACGTGGCTGGGCCGTCCTGCCAGCCTACGTGCGCGATGGGACAGGCCCATAGGCGGGGCTCGCCACTACCGCACCTCGGCACCCGCGCGGATCCGCTGCGGCCCCGGCGGATGGTTGGGATTCCTGTGGAGTTACTGCGCGCAGTAACTTTATCGTGGAACGTGGGGGTCGTGGGGCCGTGGGCGCAGTAAATCCCCACGACCGCCCCCTCGGCTTCGCAGCCCACGAGGCTATAACTAGGGGGGAGAGGGGGCATGCGCGCCCCTCCTTCCCACCACTCCTCACACTCTTCCTTCTCACTGCTCCTCGTTCTCCTCCTTCTTCTTCTTCGCTCCGCGCCGCACCCAAGCTCTGACGAACGCCGCGGCGATCAGCTCGCGATGAGTTCTTCCTCTGCCACCGCGCCTCCCCCGGTGCGCTCTAGCACCTGGGACGGCTCCGAAGTTCACGATGAACACATCGAGTTCCTCCGCCGAACTCATCGGCTCCCCGGCGAGGATCACGTGTGGGTGCGTCTTGCGCCGAAGGGGGAGATTTCCCCCGCGCCGCAGGAGGGCGAGCGGGTCATCTTCCGCTCGCACTGCTTGCGCGGGTTGGGGCTGCCGGCGAGCAGTTTCTTCCGATCCTTCCTGGAGTTCTACGGCCTCCAGCCGCACCACCTCACCCCCAACACAGTGGTGCTGTTGTCCGCCTTCGTGGCCTTGTGCGAAGGCTTCCTCGAAGTCCTCCCCACCCTCGAGCTTTGGGGGGAGTTCTTCTTCTCCAAGCTCGGCACCCAGGCCGCGGGCGTGCCGGCTCAGTGCGGCACTTTCATCGCCGTGCGAAGGTCGGGGGCCGACAATCCCTTCCCCTCCATCTTGCTGATAAAGTCGTTGAGGATGTGGCAAAGATCCTACTTTTACGTCAGGAGCGTCTCTGCGAGGGGGGACTGGGTCAACCTGCCGGCTTTCGAAGCCGGCCCGCCGGCTGGGCGACTGCCCAACTGGTCGTACCGGGCCAAGTCGCTGATGCCTGCGGGAGCCGGCGCCATCGCGCGACTCCGAGTGCTGACGCAGTCGGAGGGTTTGACTGGTCCAGACCTGCTGGCTGCCTTCGTGGCGCGCCGAGTTCTCCCACTCCAAGGCCGCCCCCACATGATATGCCAGATGAGCGGGCACCGCGACCCGAGTCGGATGTGCACCAAGGACATGCCTCACGAAGAGGTGGCCTTCATGGTGAACTACCTCTCGGACAGCAAGCTCCTGGAGGATTGGCGGTTCGGCAAGGAGCCGTACTCCCGCGCCAACCCCCCGCCCGTGGTGAGTTGCCTTTCCTTTCTTTCTTTGGACTGTCTTCTCGCTCACCGAGTTTGTTTTGACCAGTCGGCTTTGGTCAGAATCCCCTCCTCCACCTGCCAGCCGGCACTTCGGGGCCGGCCCGCGAGTTCCTCGCCGATCCGGCAGAGAGCGACGTCGACGACCCCGATCTGGGGGCGGCTGCTCTGTAGGACAACGTCGAGGGAGGAGGAGGAACAGCGGGCGACTTCAGGCCTTCGACTACTTTCGCCGACTGGCCAGACGACGACGCCGAGGGGGAAGTCGCCCCCCGCCATCGGCCAGGAGCCAGCCAGCCTGGCGCGGGCTCTTCTGCCGCGCCGAGTGCTCCAGGCGGCGGGAAGAAGCGCAGGGCCGTGCCGACCTTGTTCGGCAGTTGGCCGAAGAAACCCAAGGGTTCGGCTGCGGCGACCCGGCGGGACGAGGCGGCCGCGAAGGCCATCCGCTTCCGTAAGGAAGTGAAGAAGCCGCCATTGGACTTAGCATGAGCATTCTGTCTTAATGCTTTATTCTTTCTTTGCGGCTCCATCTGAGTCTTTACTTGCTCCCCTTGCTTCAAGGCTCCCCTCACTCTTGACAGGGTCACCGCCGCCTCCATCATGGGGTCAGCGGAGACGTCCGCCACCACTCGGCGGATTGACCCCGTTGCCGACCTCCGGGAGGCGACGAAGCGGAATGCACAGGAGAAGCGCAATGAAGAAGAGGCCGTTCTCCTGGAGAAGGCGGAGGCCGACAGGGCGGAAGCCTCCACCAAGAAGAGACTGGCGGAGGCCGAAGCCGCCGCCGCGACGAAGCGGCGGGCTGAGGAAGCTGCACGCCGCCAATCGGCGGTGTTCATCGCCCCGTTGAACGCTGCGCCGCCGCCTCCGGAGTTCACGGGGCAGACTGGAGAAGTCGGCGGGGAGAACCCCGTCATGGAGAGGGACGGCGGTGACCCTTCTACGCCAGACGTGATCGTTCCGCCGCCGCCTCCGCCGCCGTCTGAGGGAGCGCAAGGCAAGCAGCCAGCGGACCCTCCGGTGCCGCCGACCGAAGACGAGGTCGTGGCGAGGTTACTCCTCCAAGTCGGCTCGCCGATGCGCCACCGTCTGGAGAAGGCGACTTCAGCACCCGGCCCCCTGGAGGCCGGCACCGCCATCTCGGCGATCCCAGACGCCAAAGCGACGAGCGCCGCGCCCATTGGGTGGGTGCGAGGAGGCGGCACAGGGCCGCTGAACCAGGCGCTTCTGGACATCCAGGGGAAGCTTCGTGCCGAGGGCGACGCTCTCCAGAATTGCACCAAGGCGTACCTGGCGTCGCGGGCAGCCGTCCGGGTATGTTTTTTCCTTTGGTCTTTCTTTCCTTGTTCCTCTCTGTGGGGGCGCGCCAGCGCACCCACTGGGTGTAGTCCCCGATTTTCGGGATGGCTGCTGAGCAGGCGGCGCGGAACTCCAATTGATGAACTCTGGGTATTAACTTTTTGTCTGAAATGTTTGTCGCGGGACTACCACAACCTCCGCGTTACTGCCTTCAACCGTAATGTTGAAGAGCTGGGCAAGCGGACCGCCGATTTGTCGGAGAGCCAGAGTAAGTCTTTTTCCTTCTTTGCGGGGGCGCGCTGGCGCACCCGCGGGCTGTAGTCCCCGAGATTCGGGCCGACTGCTAAGCAGTCGGGCCGGATCTCCCCGGCGACCTTCTTTACCTGATGACTTAACGCCTTCTTTCGTCCTTCTTTTCAGGGGCCAACGCTGCTCTTCAACAGCAGCTGAGCGATGCCAACTCCGCTTTGCACGCCAAAGAGGAGGAGTGCAGCAAGCTCGCCACGGAGCGCGATCTGCTGGCCACTCAATTGGTAGAGCAGAAGGAGCCGCTTGTGAAGACGCAGAGGGAGGCGGAGGAGACGGAAACCGCCCTCCTGGCAGAGTTCGCGAGCGAGCGCTCCTCCTGGTCTAACAAGGAGGCGATGCTGGCCTCCGGCTTCCATGATATTGAAGACATCGTTGATGGTGAGTTTCTTTACTTTCTTTCTTTGAGCTGCCGATTTAAGTCATGCTGACTCCTGGTTTTTGACTTGCTTCTTCGTTTCTTCCTGTCTTTGCAGACTTCTTTCCTGGGCACTCGCAGGCCGCCATCCAAGCCATCGAGGCTGACCATGAAGGTTGGAGGGCGGAGGGCGCAGAGATTTCCGCCGACACCCCCCGAACTCTTGACGAGCACATCCTGAGCATCGAGGCTCGCCTTCGGCCAGCTCACCGGATGTTGCGCCAACTTCAGCGTGTTGGTGCCCAGGCGATTGCCACCCTGTGGCCGGACATGCAGGCTCCGCGCACCCCCAGCCTGACGGCCGACTGGCTAGAGGTCGCGGTTGGTCGTCTTGAGGCCTGGAAGGGCTCTTCGGCCCGAGCTGGAGCGCGCCGAGCCTTGGAGTTCGTCAAGGCATGGTATCCGGGGCTGGATCTAGACCGGCTGGCCACGCTTCGGTCGGAAGCCCAGCCGGAGCTGGCAACTGCGGAAGACGCCCTCGTCAAGCGTGTTGCGGCGATCGTTGAGTACACCGACACCAGCATCTTCGTCCCCGAGCGGTCTAAAGACGGCAAGGAGGTACCGCCGGAGTGGTTTGGGCTGAACCCAGACTACGGCGAGGACTCGGCGGAGGTGATTAGCTCCAGCGTCGAGGAAGAGGGTGAGGCGGAGGACGGAGGCGAGGCAGAGGCACCAGAAGACGGAGCAGACGGCCAGCCTCAGCTCGACCGCGCTTCCAGCAACGAGCCGCGTGCGACCGAGTCGACTGCCGCCGAAGGCGATCAAGCCGAGACTGCCCAGCCGGCCGCCCCAACGCCTGATGCTGGCGCCTCCTCCAACCCTCTGAATCCGTCTGCTGCTTCCTAAGCTGCCGCTTTATCTTTATTTTATCTGCTTCAGTAGTCTTTGAAGAACTTGTTAATTCGCACAATTCCACCCGCAGGGTGTATTTTGAACTTCTGCTCGAAGATTCGGCCAAGGGCCTATGCTATGTAAATATATTTATTCGAGTTCTATTTTTTCTTGCTCATTGCTCTTTTGGCTTTTTTCCTGTGCCGCTTTCTCTTAGTTGCCTATCTTGCCAATTGGACAACCGCTCTGCGGACTGTCGCTGGATCAAATGCTTGGCTACTTTGGGAAGGCAAGTACTTAGCCGTTTTTAAGAGTTTTTTGAGCAAGTTGAATAGAAGACGGCAATCCGACTATTCGAGAGTCGGTTTGCGAAAAAGGCTGGAAGCCGTCTTGAACTATGTTTTACGCTTTGAGTCCTTAGCCATTTTTCATGCGAACGCCCATTCTACCTTACCTCTGCCCACCGTACAGTCGCTCTGTGAGCTGCGGCTTATGATAGAAGACGGTTTAGGTGTTACACACTACTTGTCCGGCTACAGGAAGCATTTCATAGTGCAAGGCGGCAAGTCCCCGGGCCGAGTTGTCGAGCCCGGTGCCAAGCGGCATGACAAAGAGTAACATACTTGTAAGCATAATTTTTATCATACAGACAAAAGAGGGCAGTCCCCGAGCTCGTCTCGGGGGGCCCGAAGTCTTGGTACTTTAATACAAAAGGTAGTGTGGTACATACTGCATCAACTGTAAAATCTTCGGAGGACATTTGCATTCCATGGCCGCTCTGTCTCCTTGCCGGAGTCGTCCCTCTTGCGTGCTCGGGGCTTCTGAGCGTCAATCAGGTAGTAGGAGTCGTTGCCTAGTACTTTGCTGACGATGAAAGGGCCTTCCCAAGGCGCCGACAGCTTGTGCTGGCCGGCTGTTCGCTGGATTAGCTGGAGCACAAGGTCGCCTTCTTGGAAAGATCTTGACCTGACCTTCCTGTTGTGGTATCGGCGCAGGCTCTGCTGGTAGATGCTGGACCGGCTGAGTGCCAACAGCCGGCCCTCTTCCAGCAGATCGACGCCGTCTTGTCGTGCTTCTTCTGCTTCCTCTTGGTGTACATGGTGACTCGTGGGGAGTCGAACTCTATGTACGTTCGGATGACGGCTTCGGCACCGTAGACGAGGAAGAAAGGCGTGAAGCCGGTTGACTTTGTTTGGAGTCATGCGCAGGCTCCAGAGGATGGCTGGTATCTCGTCGAGCCAGAAGCCAGCCGAGCGCTCTAGAGGCTCGATCGGCCGGGGTTTGATGCCGGACAGGATGAGGCCATTTGCTCGCTGCACCTGGCCGTTTGACTGTGGATGGGCGACGGATGTTAGGTCCAGTCGGATGCCCTGTGTTGCGCAAAAACGGGCCAAGGCGCCTTTGGCGAAATTTGTGCCGTTGTCGGTGATGATGCTGTGTGGTATGTCGTACTGAATTGTGATATCAGCGATGAAAGTCACGGCAGTTGGACCGTTCAGCTTCTTGATTGGCTTCGCTTCTATCCACTTGGTGAACTTTTCCACTTCGACAAGTAAGTGAGTTAAGCCACCACGTGCTATCTTGAATGGTCCCACCATGTCTAGACCCCAAACTGTGAAAGGCCAGGCAATGGGGATGGTCTTGAGTGCAGAAGCTGGCTGGTGCGGCTTGGAGCTGAACTTCTGGCACCCTTTGCATTTTTGGACCAACTCCTTGGCCTCTTCCAAGGCAGTTGGCCAGAAGAAACCATGTCGAAAGGCTTTGGCAACGAGTGCTCTTGAAGCCGCATGGTGGCCGCACTCGCCTTGATGGATGTCTTTAAGAATCACCTGGCCTTGCTCTGGCTCTACGCAGCGCTGGTAGACATCAGTGACGCTGCGCCTGACCAGCTCTCTGTTGACTATGGTGTAGGCTGCCGCCCGGCGTTGTACTTGCCGACCTGAGGTCTCATCAGTCCGCAGCTCTTTGCTCACCAGGAATATGAGGATGGGCTGGGCCCATGAGGGTGCTGCTATTTCTTCGACTGCCAGAACTGCGACTTGGACGAGGGCAGTTGGGCTGGGAGGCGGCGGGTTGGAGTCAACAACCGCTTGCTGGGTTAATGAAGTCCCCAGGCCGACTGGCGCGGCCCTTGGGTCGAGTTCTGGAGTCTTCGAGTCCGCCGCCGCAGTCCCCGGGCCGGGTTCGACTGTGGCGGCTTTGGAGTTATCCGCCAAAATCCCCGTACTGACTGCCGGGGCTCTGGAGTCGGATCCGACGTCTTCGGGAGGAGCCGGCACAAAAATGGAGTCTGATTCTGGTGAAGGCTTGACAGACGGCTTGAGGAGGCGTTGAAGGGCGACGCCAGATGGTATTGCTTGGCGGGTAGAGCCGATTCGTGCCAAGGCATCTTCTTGGTCGTTGTCGTTTCTTGGCACATGGAGGAACTCGCACCCTTCGAAATACCCGCTGAGTTGCTGTACGAGGAAACGTTAACTCGCCATGTTTGCATCTTTCGCGTCCCAGTCGCCAGATGATTGCTGGACCACTAAGTCCGAGTCGCCGTAACACAAGATCCGGTGGATGCCAAGTTCTTTGGAAAGCGGGAGCCCTTGAATGAGCGCCTCGTACTCGGCGACGTTGTTGGAGGCGGCAAAATGGATTTGTAGTGCGTATTTGAGCTTGTCGCCTTTAGGAAAGGTGAGGATGATGCCGGCTCCCAAGCCGGTGCGCATCTTGGAGCCGTCGAAATGCATCCGCCAATGGGTGGAGTCAGGCGCTGGAGGTAGGTACTGGGTCTCGGCCCAGTCGACGAGGAAGTCGGCCAGTGGTTGTGACTTGATAGCGGTGCGAGGCTGGTAGTGGATGGTGTAGGGAGCCAGCCCTATGGCCCATTTGTCCACTCGGCTAGAAGCATCTCGGCTACCAATGATCTCGGCAAGCGGGGCCATGCAGACCATCGTGATTGGATGCTCTTAAAAGTAAGGCTTCAATTTCTTGGCAGCAAAGTGTACGCCATAGCACATCTTCTGCTAGTGGGGGTAGTTCTGCTTGGAGGTCGATAGTACTTCGCTCAGGTAATATACCGGTCTCTGGATAGGTAGTGCCTTGCCTTCCTCCTTGCGTTCCACTACAATGACCATGCTGACCACCCGGCTGGTGGCGGCGATGTACAGGAGCATAGGTTCCTTGGGAGTCGGAGCCGCCAAGACGGGTGGAGTAGTCAGCATCTTCTTTAAATGGAGAAAAGCTTCATCCGCCTTATGGTTCCACTCGAAAAAGGTGGTCTTCTTCATGAGTTGGTATAAGGGGAGAGCTTTCTCGCCCAGCCGACTGATGAATCGGCTGATGGACGCCAAGTAACCGGTGAACTTTTGCACATCCAGCAATCGGCTGGGTACCTCCATTCTCTCAATGGCCTTGATCTTTACTAGGTTGCATTCTATGCCGCGTTCAGAGACCAGGAAGCCAAGGAGCTGTCCGGCCGGTACTCCGAAGACACACTTCTCGGGATTGAGCTTGATCTGGAATTGGCGTAGGTTCTCAAAGGTCTCCTTGAGGTCTTCCAGCAGCGTTCCATGATTTTCTGTCTTCACCACCATGTCGTCCACGTAGACGTGGGCGTTCCTGCCGAGCTGCTTGAGGAGACACTTCTGCATGCAACGCTGAAAGGTGGCGCCGGCATTCCTTAAGCCGGACGTCATGGTGAGGTAGCAGAAGGCTCCAAACGGCGTGATGAAGGCGGTCTTCAGTCTGTCAGCCGGGTTCATCTTGATCTGGTGATATCCTGAGTATGCATCCAAAAAACTCAATAGCTCGCATCCGGCTGTGGAGTCTATCACCTGATCGATTCTTGGTAGAGCAAATGGGTCCTTGGGGCAGGCCTTGTTGAGGCTCGTGTAGTCAATACACATTCGCCACTGCTTGTTCTTCTTCAGTACCAGGACCGGATTTGCTAGCCATTCTGGAAAGAACACTTCCATAATGAAGCCGGCTGCTAGGAGTCGGGCTATCTCTTCTCCGACAACTCTTCTCTTCTCTTCTAATAGGCGGCGTAGAGGCTGCCTGACCGACTTTGCATCAGATCGGACATGTAACTTGTGCTCGGCGAATTCCGTCGGTACACCTGGCATGTCTTTGGGGGACCATGCGAAGATGTCCCGATTCTCACGGACGAAATTGACGAGCTCGCCTTCCTATTTGCTATCGAGGTTTGCACCTACGACGGCGTACCTCTCTGGGTGCTCCGGATCCAAGGGTATCTTCTTTGTCTCTTTGGCCGGTTTGAACGAACCCTCAGCCTCCGACTCTTTTGGGTTGGTGATACCTCAGGCTGCTTGTCGACCATCGCCACAACTCGCTCAAGGAGCCGCTTCTCGGCCGCGATTACCAAGGACTCGGCCAGCCGACTGCTCTCAGCCGCGCAAGTAGACGACTTCCGGTAGTCGCCGGCCATAGTCAGAATTCCCCTGGAACTGGGCATCTTCATCTTGAGGTAGGCGTAGTGGGGGACCGCTATGAACTTGGCCAAGGCGGGTCGGCCAAGTAGCGCATTGTATGGGCTCTCAAGGTCCACCACCTCAAACCAATCAGACTCTCTGCGGAAGTGATCTCTGTCTCCAAAGAGGACGTCCATCAGGATCTTGCCGATGGGTGAGCAAGAAAGCCCAGGAACAATGTCGTGGAACACGGTCCGGCTGTTCTGGAGCTGTCTTTGCTTGATTCCTAACTTCTCCATGGTGTCCTTGTACAGGATATTGATGCTACTGCCTCCGTCTATCAGAACTCGCGAGAAACGCGCGGCTCGCCTGTCCGTAGCAAAGGTGGCGTCCAGGACCAAGGCATAGGAGCCCGGACTCGGCATCACTTCTGGGTGGTCAGCCCTGCTCCAGCTGATGGGCTTCTCGGACCAGTGCATGAACTCCGGCATCTCCGATGCTACTGCATTCACCTCTTGTCGCTGCAGCCGCCTGTTGCGTTGATCATCAGCCACACTGGTAAACACCACGTAGGCTCCGTGCTCTTCAGGGTATTCGTCTTGTACTGCGCCGACTGGCCTGATAGCCGGCTGCTGGGGCGGCGGCGGAGGCGGCTGCCCAGCAGGCGGGGGAGGTAGGAGGTCGTCTCCCTTGGCGATCCTGGTGAGCCAGTGGCACTTCCGGGTGGTGTGATTCGACGGCTTCGCGCCGCTATGGAACTTGCAAGGTCCATCCAGGGTCTGTTCGTAGGAGAAGACCGGCAACCAGTTTGGCTTGCCGCCTTTCTGTCGCTTGGGCGGAGGCTGCTCATCTGGCTGCTGGGCTTTAACGGTCGCGACTTGCCGGCTGCTGGAAGCCGGCTAGGGGGCCTTGCGCTTGTGGTCGCCCTGCTATTGTCGACGGCTGGCATCTGCCGCCGGAGTTCTTGGAGCTTGAGGGGGCACTTTGCCAGTTGTGCTGATTTGAATCTCCGCCTTGATGGAGGAGTCGGCCATGGTGTACTTGTCCGCTATGATGAGCAGCTCGTCGAGGGTTTCTGGCTCGTCGCAGAGGAGCTTGTGCTTGAGGAGGGTGCCTTCTCTGCACCCGGCTGTGAAGTACTCGATGGCCTGCACCTCGTGCACGCCCTCACAGGAGTTCCGAAGCTTGGCCCAACGCGTGAGGTAATCACGAGTCGACTCATCGGGGCCTTGCACGCACAAGGAGAGCTGGCGAGGCTTGGGAGGACGCTTGTACGTGCTGGTGAAGTTGCGGACGAATGCTTCGGTGAAGTCGACCCAGCTGTTGATGCTGCGGGGCTTCAGGCTGTTCAGCCATGTCCAGGCCGTGCACTGGAGCATGAGCGGAACGTACTTTACGGCGACACGCTTGTTGTCGTTTGCTATGCTGACAGCCGTGGAGTAGTCGACTAGCCAGTCTTCCGACTTCACGAAGCCGGTATACTTGGGCATGTCTCTTGGGAGCGTGAATCCTCTGGGAAAGGGCTCGTCCCAAATGCGGGGCCCGAAACAAGGCGGACCCTGCTCGTCTTGTTCTTCCAGCGCTAAGGATCGGTGAAGTCGGTCGATTCGGTGGCGGGCGTCATTCTCTCCAACTCCCTCTCGGCGGCCAAGGCGGTCGCCGAGAGTCGGATGGTCAACAGGCAGCGGGGAGACTCGCCTCTCCTTGCAGGGAGGGGGAGGCAGACAGTCATCCCGTTGTTCCACTACTCTCGGGCGGTCGTCTTGGTCGCGCTTTATGGTAGTGCGAGTCCGACTGTGGCTGACAGCCGGCTCCTTGTCTCTTCTTCCTCGGGCGCCGCCAGTCGGCGTCCAAGACGTCGCGCCTTGATCTCGGTGAAGGTCGTCGTTTGGCCGTTGCGGCGCCTCCGTGCGGCAGCCGGCCTCGTTCTGCGCGGCATCCGCGTCGAGGAGCCGCTGGACTCGCTCCACCATGAGGCGGCGTTCTTCGCCCTCAAAATTGTCCAGCTCATCCGCCGCTGCCTGGGCGGCTCGGATGTTCTCCGCTGGTGTAGCGTACACAGGGCGGCTTGCCCCAAACAGGTTGGTGATGGCTACGCCGCACTGCTGGACCGCTCCAAGGCGGCTGGGCCCCGCCGGGGCCGGCGAGACGCCGACGGTGCGATCCATCTCCCACTGGTAGGCTTCTGACAAGCGTCTCATGCTGGCCAGCTTCTTCGCGCCTTCAACGAGCTGAAGGCGGCGCGCCTCCAACGTCTCTGCGTCAGCGTCTTCCGGAATGGGCGCAGTTAGGTCTTGTAGCGCCGCGCCGAGTGAGTCGTGCGCTCCTCCGCCGGGGAGCTCGTCATGACTGATGACGAGCACCTCGGTGACGGTGCTTCCGTTGCTCTCCGCGCGAGGGAGAGGTTCGTCATAGACCACCACATTGGTGGGGAACGCATCGAGCGACGCGGTGTCGGAGTCGACCAGCATCGGGTCGGTGGAGCCTACGGACTCCAAGTCTACGGCAGGCTCACCGGAAACATGGAGTTGATCGAGGAGGCCCACGAGGAGGTTCTCGGGGCCGCCCGTGCCTGCGTTGGATGCAGGTTCGTCAGAGAGGCGGACCTCGCCGACAAGTTCGGCCAAGCAGCTGGCTGCGCAGGCGATCTTAATGTCGCTTAGCGCGTCGGCGCAAACTCCGTCTGGCGTGCCTGGCTGGCTGCGCTCGCCAGGGAGAAAAAGGGTTCCCGTCCAGAACAGGTCTCCGGACGGCGGTGCACCAGGCCCCATGGTGGGCGCCAAATGTCGGGGGTTGGGTGCGACATATGCCAAACGATGGTTATCATGGTGGGGGCGAGTAGAATGTCGCCGGTGCCTGGAAACGGGATGAGGCGAAGACATGCACGCCGGCGAATCTTACCCAGCTTTAGTGCTCTCCGGAGAGATAACACCCCTACTGCTGCTCTGCGGGGTCTCGCATGATCACTATGGCAAAGTGTTTACACGGTTGCTCCTCGAGCTGTTTTCGGGTGGTAGGAGAGGGCAAGGCTAGCTCTCTCCCTCTACATGATCTGGCCTAGAGCTAATGGGTTCCAACCCTTCGCATGGGTGCCCTGGGGGTTTATATAGGCCTACCCCCCAGGGGTACAATGGTAATCCGGCCGGACGCGGGCCCAGCCGTCAGCGCCTCTGGCCTCCGTCTTCTCTGCCGACCGCTGGGGCCCGCCGGCTGGCGGGCCCCGCTGACTGGCCTGGTACGGAGCCGACAAGCCGCGTCCATCGTGGGCGGGTCTTGCCGGCTGCTGATTACTGTAGCCGCACTTCTGATGACATGGGCTTGATCATGAGGTCGTGGCAATAGCCCCGCCGCCTGGCGGGCAATCCTATTGCCACTCCCCATCACATCTTGATCAATGGTGTGTGGGCCCCAGGGGAGGGCTCGACCGACTCCCCCAGGCCGACTCCCGATGGGTCCGACTGGTGGTCCTCTTGCCGTCTCTTGGGGTCTCACCGACTGGTGGGACCCACCGCCTCCGAGCCGTACAGACAAGCCGTCGTGGGTGCAGGACTCGGTCCTGCGGTGCTGATGTCAGGGCCGGCGTGGCAACAGTGCCGCGCCGCACGGAGATCTTCCAGGGTACGGCCTGTTGTAGCCATGCCCGCCCTTGGTAAGGGGCGGGAGTGGGCTTCACTGTAGCCACTCTCCCGCCCCATCCCCCTCGATGAGGTCACGGGGTTTGTTGGAGTCGCAGGCCGACTCCCCAAAGCCGGCTTCTCTGGAAGTCGCCAGTCGGGAGTCGGCTTTCCCTGAAGTCGTCCCTGGGACTTGGCCGTGAGTGGTCAGTTGGCCATCCCGCCGTTGGCTTCTTGAAGGCGGCTCTTCGTCCTGGGGTCTGGAGAGGCGCAGCCTGCCCCGATGTCTTGAAAGGTTCTGGGTCTCGGGTTGGCCTACCCGTGGCCCATTACTCCGACAATTTGCCACCTAGCCTTTTTCCCTTGGGTTTCGCGGACTCAAGGGTCATCTTTATTTTAAACCCCCGGGCCAGTGCTTCGCTAAGCGTTGGTCCAACCTAGAGCACCGTGCGGGGCCGTCCCTTGGCAACTTGGGTTACGTTGGCTCCCGTATGCTTAGCTTATCCGGTGTGCCCTGAGAACGAGATATGTGCAGCTCCTATCGGGATTTGTCAGCACAGCGGGTGGTATTGTTGGACTTGTTTTACCATTGTCGAAGTTGTCTTGTAGAACCGGGATGCCGAGTCTGATCGGAATGTATCGGGAGAAGGTATATCCTTCGTTGACCGTGAGAGCTTGTCATGGGCTAAGTTGGGACACCCCTGCAGGGTTTTGAACTTTCGAAAGTCGTGCCCGCGGTTATGGGCAGATGGGAATTTGTTAATGTCCGGTTGTAGATAACTGGAACCTTAACTTAATTAAAATGAATCAACGGTGTGTGTTACCGTGATGGTCTCTTCTCGGTGGAGTCCGGGAAGTGAACACGGTGTTGGAGTAATGATTGCCGTAGGTTATTCTCTAGTTCTTTGTTCGTGCTTTGCCTTCTCTTCTCGCTCTCTTTTGTGAACAGGTTAGCCACCATATATGCTAGTCACTTGCTGCAGCTCCACATATTACCTTACCTTACCTATAAGCTTAAATAGTCTTGATCGCGAGGGTGCGAGATTGCTGAATCCCTGTGGCTCACAGATTACTTCCAAACCAGATGCAGGGCCTGATGACTCCGTTCCAGATGATGCGCTTGAGCTCAAGTGGGAGTTCGACGAGGACTCACACCGTTACTATGTGTCTTTCCCTGATGATCAGTAGTGGTGCCCACTTGGGGCGATCGGGACCATGTCGCATGTTGGGGTTGATCTTTTATTTTGGCACCGTAGTCAGGCCATGAGTGATTGGATGATGTAATGCTATTTATGTACTTTCTTTGACGTGGCGAGTGTAAGCCAACTATGTACCTTCCCTTTAATTATCTATATTACATGGGATGTTGTGAAGATTGCCTTACTTGCGACATTGCTTTCAATGCGGTTATGCCTCTAAGCCGTGCTTCGACACGTAGGAGATATAGCCGCATCGAGGGCGTTACAAGTTGGTAATCAGAGCCTTCCCCGACCTTAGGAGCCCCCACTGCTTGATCGTTTTTAGCAGCCGTGTTGAGTCTAGAAAAATGTTTTGAGTCATTTAGGAATTATATATCGAAGAGTTTAGGAATTCTTTTTACTCCCCAGTCCCTTCATCGCTCTGTTAAGGCATCCTGACGTAGAGTTTTGACTCTTCTCTTCTCAAATTTTACTAAAAAAAAATTAGGATCATGCGGGTATCTTGGAATCGTTCCGATGGTTTTGTGATGAGAACATTGTTCTTGGTGCCTCCTGTCATTTAGTGGTTGTGGCAGTGTCCCGGGGAGTTGAGCTCTGAGGTGTTGTCATCACAATTTTATCGTTGCAGTTCTGGAATACCTGAGTTTAGTACGCTGACATCGAAAATCTCTTTTATGCAGTTGTTGGTGAGATAACCTCGACGCCACCCAGTACTGGGGCGGGAGTTCGGGAGTATTTCCATAACTTGTATAACGGATGCTTTTCGAAGGTTGAGGTAGATGGTTTCCGAAGTTTTTCTCGGTTATGTGTTGAAGGATGGATACAGCTGGATGTAGGATTTGCTAGATTTGGGTGAGATATTATGCTTCCCCTGTATCCCCAACACCTGATTGCATAACCGGAAAGGTTCGGGAGTTCCATAGGTGGGAATTCTTGTAGCTCTAGCTCTTCTTCCACGGATATTTGGTTTGAGATTGGGATTTCTTACCGAGTATTCGTTCTTGCTCCGTACCTTGTTGATTTATTTCTCTACCTAAATTCTAAGTGGCTTCTCAATTTATGGATATGTGACCATTTCAAGTGGAATGCATTCGTTCTTATGTTCGTATGTGAATACTATATGTTGCAATTTCAACCCGCTTGATTCAGCTTCAATTTTGTCCATTGTTGAGGAAATCGTTAACTGGTAGCTGCTTGGTTGGCTAGCGAGTAGGGGATTAATCAGCTAATCGGCCATTTAATTAATTAATCGGACGATTTTTCGGTTTATCGGCTACTCGGTGACCCTATGAGTAGGGATTAATTAGCAAGTTAACTGGTTATTCGGATGAATTCTTGAACAGGGATTTTATCTGTCAATGTGCTAACGGATGTCACCCTCTTCAGGATGGCTCCCGCTAAGGGCAACAATCAGAATCAGAATCAGGATCCGCCACCACCTCCCCCTCCTCCGGAGGCATGGCAAGCTGTGATGGCCGCTACCAATGCAAACACGCAGTTGATCATGCAAATTCTTCAAGAGCACAACCAAGGCAACCAAGGCAACCAGGGCAACAATCAGAATCACTTTGCTACACTCAACCAGTTCCTTGCTAACCAGCCAAAGACCTTCAGCAATTGTGTTGAGGCAACTGATGCTGGCGATTGGCTCGTGGACCTATGCAAGCATTTCGAGTGCACTAACGTCTGGCCTGAGGACTTTGTCAAGTTCGCTTCCTTCCAACTCAAAGACCAATCTGCAGAATGGTTCCAGCAGTACAAGGATTCCAGAGGAGGCCATGTGATTACCTGTGATGAATTCCGTCAAGACTTCAAAGCTCATCATATTCCTCAGAGCGTGGTTGAAAGCAAGCGTGAGGAATTCCGCAACCTGAAGCAAGGCTCTTTTTCTGTCTATGACTACAACAAGTTGTTTCGGAAGCTCGCCCGTTTTTCTAAGCAGGACATCCCTGACGAGAAGAGCATGATATACCAGTTCAGGGGTGGTCTCAGAGAAGAAATCCAGCTAGCTCTTGTTCTCTTTGAGCCCTTGAGGTACGATGAGTTCTACAACATGGCATTGAAGCAAGAGGCTGCTCAACTGAAGTGTGATGCTTCCAAGAAGCGAGTCAGAGATGCTACTCCTTCTTCCTCTACTCAAGTGGCCAAGCAGCAGAAGTATTGGCTTCCTCCTCCTCCGTTCCGTCAGCCGTTTCAACAGAAGAGCAAAGGTGGCAGTGGATTTTCCCACCCACCCAACCCTGGCTTTCAGAACAAGACTTTGTCTCAAGCTCCAAGATCGAGTGCTCCGTATCACCGTCCGCTTTCAGAGGTCACGTGCAACAAGTGCCAACAGAAGGGTCACTATGCCAACAAATGCTTCAATCAGAGGCGTCTCCCTCCTCCTCCTCCTATGAGATTGGCAAGTACAGCTGTGGTTAAGCATAACCCCAAGCACACCAAGGTCAACTTGCTGAATGCAGCTCAGGCAGAGGACTCGTCAGATGTCATCATGGGTAACTTCCCAGTTAACTCTATTCCCGCAAAAGTTCTTTTTGGCACTGGTGCATCGCATTGTTTCATGTCAAAATAATTTGTTTCCAAGCATGACTTCGTTTCGCAAATGTTGGGTAAACCTATGGGAGTGGTTTCTCCGGCTACATCTATGAGGGCTACTTCAATAGTCCCGGATGTTTCTATCATGATGGGTGATTTCAAGTTTCTCTCTTCTCCAATGGTCCTTGGTAACTCAGATATTGATCTTATTCTCGGAATGGATTGGCTTTCTAAGCACAAGGCTCAGCTTGATTGTGCTGCCAGGCAGATTCAATTGACTCATTCGTCTGAGGATGTAATTGTCTTTGCCGCTAATGACTTTATAATCCGTCTGTTTTCTCTCAATGAGAAGGGTGAACTGGATGCCATCTCGCAAATTCCAGTCGTGTGCAAATATCAAGACGTCTTTCCAGAAGAGCTTCCAGGAATGCCTCTGCACTGGCCAGTCGAATTCGTCATCGATCTTGAGCCTGGCACGGAACCGGTTTGCAAGCGTCCTTACAAGCTCGGACCTGAAGAGTTGAAGGAGCTGAAGAAGCAACTCGATATTCAAGAGCGAATCGGTCTCATCCGACCTAGTTCCTCTCTGTGGGGTTGTGGAGTTCTTTTTGTGAAGAAGAAGAAGAAGGATGGAACGGACCGACTTTGTGTTGACTACTGTCCATTGAACAAGAAGACTATCAAGAACAAGTACCCACTTCCCAACATCAACGAGCTGTTCGAACAACTCAAAGGTGCCCAAGTATTCTCCAAGCTTGATCTCCGTATGGGTTCTCACCAGATTCGAATTCGTGAGCAAGATATTCCCAAGACGGCTTTCAGAACAAGCTATGGTTCATATGAATACACTGTCATGTCTTTTGGCCTCGTCAACGCTCCTCCGACTTTCTCTCGCATGATGAACTTCATCTTCAATGCCTACACAAATGACTTCGTTTTGGTCTATCTCGACGACATTCTGGTCTTTTCGAAGAACAAGGAAGATCATGCCAAGCACTTGCGTTTGGTACTCGATAAGCTCAGGGAACACCAGTTCTACGCCAAGTTCTCAAAGTGTGAGTTTTGGCTCGATGAGGTTCTTTATCTTGGGCATATCATCTCTGCCAAGGGCATTGCGGTGAATCCTGAGAAGGTGTCCGCAATTGTGAATTGGGAACCACCTCAGAACGTGAAGCAACTCCGTAGCTTCCTCGGTCTCGCAAGCTACTGTCGAAGGTTCGTTGAGAACTTTTCAAAGATCGCAAAGCCTCTCTCAAACCTTCTCCAGAAGCACGTCAAGTACGTTTGGTCTCCGGAATGTGACATCGCTTTCAACACTTTGAAAGAGAAATTGGTCACTGCTCCAGTTCTGACACCTCCTGATGAATCCAAACCGTTCGAGGTCTTCTGTCATGCCTCTCTTCAAGGTCTTGGTGCAGTGCCGATGCAAGAGAAGAAAGTTGTGGCTTATACCTCTCGCCAGCTGAAGCCCAACGAGAAGAACTACCCCACTCATGACCTCGAGTTGGCGGCAGTTGTGCATGCTCTTTTGACTTGGAGACATCTCTTATTGGGAAGAAATGTGGACATTTTCACTGACCACAAGAGTCTCAAGTACATCTTCACTCAGCCTAATCTCAACCTCAGGCAGACTCGTTGGGTCGAAATGATTCAAGAGTATAATCCGAGTATCAAGTATACTCCAGGCAAGGCCAATGTGATTGCTGACGCACTGAGCGGGAAGGCTTATTGCAGCAGTCTGATTATCAAGCCTTATCAACCCGAGCTTTGTGAAGCTTTCCGCAAACTCAATCTGCAAGTTGTTCCTCAAGGTTTCCTCGCCAACCTTCAAGTCTCTCCTACCTTGGAAGACCAGATTCGTCAGGCTTAAATTCTTGATGCTATGGTGAAGAAGGTGAAGATTGGGATTGCCAAGAGCCAACCCAAGTACAAGTGCTACCGCCATGATGACAAGGATACTCTCTTCTTCAAGGATCGTATTGTTGTGCCCAAAGGTGAGCTTCGTAAAGTGATCATGAACGAGGCTCACAATTCACTCCTCTTCATCCACCCTGGGAGCACGAAGATGTATCAGGACCTCAAGCAGGCTTATTGGTGGACTCGAATGAAGCGCGAGATTGCTCAGTTCGTGAATGAATGTGATGTCTACAGAAGAGTGAAGGCAGAACACCAAAGGCCAGCTGGTCTCCTCCAACCTCTTGCCATTCCAGAATGGAAGTTTGACCACATTGAGACGGACTTCGTGACTGGGTTTCCAAAGTCCAAGCGTGGCAATGATGCTATATTCGTTGTCATCGACAAACTCACTAAAGTGGCTCACTTTCTGCCTATCAAAGAGTCTATCACTGCAGCTCAATTGGCGGAGCTGTATACCTCTCGGATTGTCTCGCTGCATGGCATTCCACAGGTGATCTCTTCAGACCGTGGCAGCATCTTTACCTCCAAGTTTTGGGATTCTTTTCAAAAGGCCATGGGCACCAACATCCGCTTCAGCACAGCTTTCCATCCTAAAACTAGCGGTCAAGTCGAGGATGTCAACCAGATTCTTGAAGATATGCTCAGGGCTTGTGTGATCTCCTTCGGCATGAAATGGGAGGATTGTCTTCCATATGCTGAATTCTCCTACAACAATAGTTTTCAAGCAAGTTTGAGCAAGGCCCCATTCGAAATTCTCTATGGCAGGAAGTGCCGTACCCCTCTCAACTGGTCTGAAACCGGTGAACGTCAACTTCTGGGAAATGACTTAATCACAGAGGCAGAGGAGATGTGTAAAGTCATTCGAGATAACCTCAAAGCAGCGCAATCACGCCAGAAGAGCTACTATGATAGTAAGCACCGTGATTTGGCTTTCGAGATCGGAGATCATGTTTACCTCCGCGTCTCTCCAATGAAAGGGACTCGTTGCTTTGGTATCAAAGGGAAGCTTGCCCCTAGATACGTGGGACCTTTCAAGATCGTCAGCACGAGAGGCGATCTCGCCTATCAAGTCGAGCTTCCTTCAAACTTTGCAAATGTGCATGATGTGTTCCATGTCTCTCAGCTCCGCAAGTGCTTCAAGACTCCTGACCGCACCGTCAACTTCGAAGACATTGATCTCCTAGAAGATCTCTCTTATCGTGAGCACCCCGTGACTATTCTTGAAGAGACTGAATGCAAGACTCGCAATAAGTCAATCAAATTCCTCAAAGTCAAGTGGTCACACCATTCCGACCGTGAAGCCACCTGGGAACGCGAGGATCACCTCCGTTCTGAATACCCGGCGTTCTTCTAGTCCTAGCTCTCGGGACGAGATCCTTTCGTAGTGGTGGAGTGTTGCAACACCCCGGATGTAATTTACCTAATATGTAATCCAACTCTTGCCGTTTCCGGTGCTAAGTTATGTTACTTTCTCGGGTTTGGGTTTTTGTCTCCATGTGTTGTTGTCGTTATCATGCATCTCATATCATGTCATTATGTGCATTGCATTTGCATACGTGTTCGTCTCATGCATCCGAGCATTTCTCCCGTTGTCCGTTTCGCATTCCGGCGCTCCTATCTCCTCCGGTGGTCATTTCTACCTTCTTTTCGTGTGTGGGGGTTAAACATTTCCGGATTGGACCGAGAGTTGCCAAGCGGCCTTGGTTTACTACCGGTAGACCGCCTGTCAGGTTTCGTACCATTGGGACTTCGTTTGATGCTCCAACGGTTAACCGAGGGACCGAAAAGGCCTCGTGTGTGTTGCAGCCCAACACCCCTCCAATTTGGCCCAAAACACACCAAAACCCTCTCCATCATCTAGAGTGTTCGAGCACGATCGCGTGGCCGAAAACCGCACCTCATTTGGACACTCCTAGCTCCCTCTGTGCCCATAAATAGCCCCCCTCCGAAATTCACGTCTCTTTCTTCCCCCGAAACCCTAGATCCACTCCATCTGCCGCCGCCGGATGAAATTCCGCAGGCCGGACATGTCCGGTTCCACCCTGCCGCCACGTGTCACGCCCCCATTTGCCGTGCCGCCGCCACACTTCGTCGCCGCCGCTGCCCCGCGAGGGCCCGAAGCTGGCCCTCCGCCGCTCCCGCCTAGGAGAGAGTCGGCGTGCCCCGCCGCCCGGTTTCTTCCCCGCGCCCGGAGCTGCCCCGGCGAAATCCGGAGCTGCCCCGCCGCCTCACCACTCCGTCGTGCCGCTCCTTCCCGCCGGCCGCCGCCCCTCCACGCCGGCGACCGTGCCGCGGACACCGCCCTCTCCGGCCACCTTGCCGGCCGGCCTCGTCCCCCTCCTTCTCCGACCGGCTTCTCTCCGGCGAGCTCGAGCTCCAAGTCTGGCGAGCCTCGGTTCCCGCGCATGAACAGTACCCAGATCTAGATCTGAGACGGTTATTTCTCCTCCCGAAACCCTAATTATTTTGCTATGTTCATCATGTCATAACTTTGCATCCATAGATCCGTTTTGAGCGTGTAGCATATCAAAATGTTCGTCTCAGAGAGCAAATCATTTCATCTCATTGCATCATTTTCATTTGAGTTCATCTTGAAGCCCGAAATGATGTTGGAAGAGTGTTATTTGAGTTAATTGTCAGATCTGCTGCACCAAATAGCTATTTGTCATTTTTGCCATGATTATTGTGTGCATGATATGCTCATTAGCTCTACATGTGTTTTGTTATATGCTTTGCCATCTTTACAGAGGTGTTATCCATGTATTTTTGTGATATGTGTGGTGACTAGCACAAGCTTGCAAAGTGGTGCATTGGTTAATGCTGATTTCAGGGACATAGCAATTCCACCAAGTCCTTGATCTGTTTTTATCAATATGCCATATGTTCATGTTGTTTCCTAGTGATCCGTGCCTCTTTTGAGGATGATCAGTAAGGATGTTTTGTTAATCTTGTAGTGCTCTATCCATCCATGTCCTTGTTTGCAATTATGGAGCACCCTAGCTTGAGTCAATCGAGCTCTACTTTTGCTATTTCGTGAATCTGGACAGATTGTCTACTTGTTAGCGATTTTGCCAAGGATGTTGTTGTTGATCCGTGCATGCCATGTTGTTGTTCTTACCATGTCTAGCTTGTATAATGTGTATTCTTGATAGGTGTATGCTTAGGTTGTCATGCATTGCTCTATAGTGAGTGCATCGAGCTCGTAAACATGCCTACTTGATATCTGATTTGCTTGCTCCAGTTTTTCACTAAGTCTGAGATATGATTATGTTTTTGCCATGTTCACATGCTTGCAATTGTATTTTCTGATCCCTTTTGGCTCAAGGTCACTAAGGGATTTTTGTTAAGCTCTTTGAGTAGCTCCATGCCATGCCTTGCTTTGCCATGTTAAGTTCCTCTAGCATATAGTTTTCATGCTCCAAAGTGTGCTACCTGATCTGAATTCAAGACAAGTGTTAATTTCACTAAGTCTGAAACCTGTTTATCAAATGCACTTTTGCCATGCTTGTTTGAACCTGTTAATGGATGAATTGGCCGTAGCTCAGTGTTCATCTTTTGTTAAGCTTTATGGGTGGATCCCTGCCATGTATTTGTTGCCATGTTTGAGTGCTGTAGCAAGTTTAGCTTGATGCATTTAGATGGCTACTTGTTGTTTATCGCAGACCGGTGCCATATTTGTTTTGCTTGCCATTTCCAAACCGTGTCTCTGATTCCGGCGTTCTTTATATCGTTTTCAACAGAAATCACCTCATCTTTCCAGTGGAACAATTGGATTTCCAAGTTGAGGCTAGGTTCATTCATTCCTTGTCATATCTTGCATATGCATCCCATATCGCATCATGCATAGCATACCATGTTTGCATCATGTTGTTTGATTTTGCAGGTGGTTGATTGCGTTCCTCTTGTTTGTTTGTCTTGTTTGGGTAGAGCCGGGAGACAAGTTCGCTAATGAGGAGCCCGTTGAGTTTGCTTTCGAGGATCCAGTCAACTCTGACAACTTTGCAGGGAAGATGATCATACCCTCGAAATCACTTCTATCTTTGCTTTGCTAGATGCTCGCTCTTTTTCTATGCCTATGCTACGATGCCTACCACTTGCTTATCATGCCTCCCAAATTGCCATGTCGAACCTCTAACACACCATGTCCTAGCAAACCGTTGATTGGCTATGTTACCGCTTCGCTCAGCCCCTCTTATAGCGTTGCTAGTTGCAGGTGAAAGTGTTGTAACACCCCGGATGTAATTTACCTAATATGTAATCCAACTCTTGCAGTTTCCGGCACTAAGTTATGTTATTTTCTCGGGTTCGGGTTTTTGTCTCCGTGTGTTGTTATTGTTGTCAAGCATCTCATATCATGTCATTATGTGCATTGCATTTGCATACGTGTTCGTCTCATGCATCCGAGCATTTCTCCCGTTGTCCGTTTTGCATTCTGGCACTCCTATCTCCTCCGGTGGTCATTTCTACCTTCTTTTCGTGTGTGGGCGTTAAACATTTCCAGATTGGACCGAGACTTGCCAAGCGGCCTTGGTTTACTACTGGTAGACCGTTTGTCAAGTTTCGTACCATTGGGACTTCGTTTGATGCTCCAACGGTTAACCGAGGGACCAAAAAGGCCTCGTGTATGTTGCAGCCCAACACGCCTCCAATTTGGCCCAAAACCACCAAAACCCTCTCTATCATCTAGAGCGTTCTATCACGATCGCGTGGCCGAAAACCGCACCTCATTTGGACACTCCTAGCTCCCTCTATGCCTATAAATAGCCCCCCTCCGAAATTCACGTCTCCTTCTTCCAACGCCACGTGTCACGTCCCCATTCGCCGCGCCGCCGCCCCACTTCGTCGACGCCGCTGGCCCGCGAGGGCCCGAAGCTGGCCCTCCGCCGCTCCCGCCTGGGCCAGAGTCGGCGCGCCCCACCGCCCGGTTTCTTCCCCGCGCCCCGCCGCCACTTCGCCGCACGGCGCTGCCCCGGCGAACTCCGGCACCGCCCCGCCGCCTCACCACTCCGCCGCACCGCTCCTTCCCACCGGCCGCGGCCCCTCCATGCCGGCGACCACGCCGCGGCCACCGCCCTCTCCGGCCACCTCGCCGGCCGGTCTCGTCCCCCTCCTCCTCCGACCGGCTTCTCTCCGGCGAGATCGAGCTCCAAGTCCGGCGAGCCTCGGTTCCCGTGCATGAACAGTACCCATATCTAGATCTGAGACAGTTGTATCTCCTCCCGAAACCCTAATTGTCTTGCTAGGTTCATCTTGTCGTAACTTTGCATATGTAAATCCGTTTTGGGCGTGTAGCATATCAAACTGTTCGTCTTAGAGAGCACATCATTTCATCTCATTGCATGATCCTCATTTGAGTTCATCTTGATGCCCGAAATGCTGTTGGAAGAGTGCTATTTGAGTTAATTGTCAGATCTGCTGCACCAAATAGCTATTTGTCATTTTTTGCCATGATTATTGTGTGCATGATATGCTCATTAGCTCTACATGTGTTTTGTTATATGCTTTGCCATCTTTACAAAGGTGCTATCCATGTATTTTTGTGATATGTGTGGTGACTAGCACAAGCTTGCAAAGTGGTGCATTCGTTAATGCTGATTTCAGGGACATAGCAATTCCACCAAGTCCTTGATCTGTTTCTATCAATATGCCATATGTTCATGTTGTTCCCTAGTGATCCGTGCCTCTTTTGAGGATGATCAGTAAGGATGTTTTGTTAATCTTGTAGTGCTCTATCCATCCATGTCCTTGTTTGCAATTATGGAGCACCCTAGCTTGAGTCAATCGAGCTCTACTTTTGCTATTTCGTGAATCTGGGCAGATTGTCTACTTGTTAGCGATTTTGCCAAGGATGTTGTTGTTGATCCGTGCATGCCATGTTGTTGTTCTTGCCATGTCTAGCTTGTATAATGTGTATTATTGATGGGTTTATGCTTAGATTGTCATGCCTTGCTCTGTAGTCAATGCATTGAGCTCGTAAACATGCCTACTTGATATCTAATTTGCATGCTCCAGTTTTTCACCAAGTCTGACATCTGATTATGTTTTTGCCATGTTCACATGCTTGCAATTGTATTTTCTGATCCCTCTTGGCTCAAGGTCACTAAGGGACTTTTGGTAAGCTCTTTGAGTAGCTCCATGCCATGCCTTGCTTTTCCATGTTAAGTTCCTCTAGAATATAGTTTTCATGCTCCAAAGTGTGCTACCTGATCTGAATTCTAGACAAGTGTTAATTTCACTAAGTCTGAAACATGTTTATCAAATGCACTTTTGTCGTGCTTGTTTGAACCTGTTAATGGATGAATTGGCCGTAGCTCAGTGTTCATCTTTTGTTAAGCTTTATGGGTGGATCCCTACCATGTATTTGTTGCCATGTTTGAGTGATGTAGCATGTTTAACTTGATGCATTTAGATGGCTACTTGCTGTTTATTGCAGACCGGTGCCATATTTGTTTTGCTTGCCATTTCCAAACCGTGTCTCCGATTCCGGTGTTCTTTATATCGTTTTCAACCGAAATCACCTCACCTTTCCAGTGGCACACTTGGATTTCAAAGTTGAGGCCAGGTTCATTCAGTCCTTGTCATATCTTGCATATGCATTCCATATCGCATCTCGCATAGCATACCATGTTTGCATCATGTTGTTTGAGTTTGCACGTGGTTGATTGCGTTCCTCTTGTTTGTTTGTCTTGTTTGGGTAGAGCCGGGAGACAAGTTCGCTAACGAGGAGCCCGTTGAGTTTGCTTTCGAGGATCCAGTCAACTCTAACAACTTTGCAGGCAAGATGATCATACCCTCGAAATCACTTCTATCTTTGCTTTGCAAGATGCTCGCTCTTTTTCTATGCCTATGCTACGATGCCTACCACTTGCTTATCATGCCTCCCAAATTGCCATGTCGAACCTCTAACCCACCATGTCCTAGCAAACCGTTGATTGGCTATGTTACCGCTTCGCTCAGCCCCTCTTATAGCGTTGCTAGTTGCAGGTGAAAGTGTTGTAACACCCCGGATGTAATTTACCTAATAGATCCAACTCTTACTATTTCCGGCGCTAAGTTATGTTATTTCTCGAGTTCGGGTTTTCGTCTCCGTGTGTTGTTGTCGTTGTCATGCATCTCATATCATGTCATTATGTGCATTGCATTGGCATACGTGTTTGTCTCATGCATCCGAGCATTTCTCCCGTTGTCCGTTTTGCATTCCGGCGCTCCTAAATCCTCCGGTGGTCATTTCTACCTTCTTTTCGTATGTGGGGGTTAAACATTTCCGGATTGGACCGAGATTTGCCAAGCGGCCTTGGTTTACTACCGATAGACTGACTGTCAAGTTTCGTACCATTGGGACTTCGTTTGATGCTCCAACTGTTAACCGAGGGACCGAAAAGGCCTCGTGTGTGTTGCAGCCCAACACCCCTCCAATTTGGCCCAAAAACCACCAAAACCCTCTCCATCTTCTAGAGCGTTCGATCACAATCGCGTGGCCGAGAATCGCACCTCATTTGGACACTCCTAGCTCCCTCTATGCCTATAAATAGCCCCCCTCCGAAATTCACGTCTCCTTCCGCCGAAACCCTAGATCCACTCCATCCGCCTCCGCCGGACGAAATTCCGCAGGCCAAAAGTGTCCGGTTCCACCCCGTCGCCACGTGTCACGCCCCCATTCACCGTGCCGCCGCCCCACTTCGTCGCCGCCGCCGGCCTGCGAGGGCCTGAAGCTGGCCCTCCGCCGCTCCCGCCTGGGCCAGAGTCGGCGCGCCCCGCCGCCCGGTTTCTTCCTCACGCCCGGCCGCCACTTCGCCGCCCAGCGCTGCCCCGGCGAACTCTGGCGCCGCCCCGCCGCCACACCACTCCGCCGCGCCGCTCCTTCCCGCCGGTCGCCGCCCCTCCACACCGGCGAACGTGCCGCGGCCACCGCCCTCTCCGGCCACCTCGCCGGCCGGCCTCGTCCCCCTCCTCCTCCGACCGGCTTCTCTCCGGCGAGCTCGAGCTCCGTTGATTGGCTATGTTACCGCTTCGCTCAGCCCCTCTTATAGCGTTGCTAGTTGTAGGTGAAAGTGTTGTAACACCCCGGATGTAATTTACCTAATATGTAATCCAACTCTTGCCGTTTCCGGCACTAAGTTATGTTATTTTCTCAGGTTCGGGTTTTTGTCTCCGTGTGTTGTTGTTGTTGTCAAGCATCTCATATCATGTCATTATGTGCATTGCATTTGCATACGTGTTCGTCTCATGTATCCGAGCATTTCTCCCGTTGTCTGTTTTGCATTCTGGCACTCCTATCTCCTCCAGTGGTCATTTCTACCTTCTTTTTGTGTGTGGGGGTTAAACATTTCCGGATTGGACCGAGACTTGCCAAGCGGCCTTGGTTTACTACCGGTAGACCATCTGTCAAGTTTCGTACCATTGGGACTTCGTTTGATGCTCCAACGGTTAACCGAGGGAACAAAAAGGCCTCGTGTATGTTGCAGCCCAACACGCCTCCAATTTGGCCCAAAACCCACCAAAACCCTCTCCATCATCTAGAGCATTCGATCACGATCGCGTGGCCGAAAACCGCACCTCATTTGGACACTCCTAACTCCCTCTATGCCTATAAATAGCCCCCCTCCGAAATTCACGTCTCCTTCTTCCAACGCCACGTGTCACGTCCCAATTCGCCGCGCCGCCGCCCCACTTCGTCGTCGCCGCCGGCCCGCGAGGGCCCGAAGCTGGCCCTCCGCCGCTCCCGCCTGGGCCAGAGTCGGCGCGCCCCACCGCCCGGTTTCTTCCCCGCGCCCCGCCGCCACTTCGCCGCACGGCGCTGCCCCGGCGAACTCCGGCGCCGCCCCGCCGCCTCACCACTCCGCCGCGCCGCTCCTTCCCGCCGGCCGCCGCCCCTCCACGCCGGCGACCACGCCGCGGCCACCGCCCTCTCCGGCCACCTTGCCGGCCGGCCTCGTCCCCCTCCTCCTTCGACCGGCTTCTCTCCGGCGAGCTCGAGCTCCAAGTCCGGCGAGCCTCGGTTCCCGCGCATGAACAGTACCCATATCTAGATCTGAGACAGTTGTATCTCCTCCCGAAACCCTAATTGTTTTGCTAGGTTCATCTTGTCGTAACTTTGCATATGTAAATCCGTTTTGGGCGTGTAGCATATCAAACTGTTCGTCTTAGAGAGCACATCATTTCATCTCATTGCATCATCCTCATTTGAGTTCATCTTGATGCCCGAAATGCTGTTGGAAGAGTGCTATTTGAGTTAATTGTCAGATCTGCTGCACCAAATAGCTATTTGTCATTTTTTGCCATGATTATTGTGTGCATGATATGCTCATTAGCTCTACATGTGTTTTGTTATATGCTTTGCCATCTTTACAAAGGTGTTATCCATGTATTTTTGTGATATGTGTGGTGACTAGCACAAGCTTGCAAAGTGGTGCATTGGTTAATGCTGATTTCAGGGACATAGCAATTCCACCAAGTCCTTGATCTGTTTTTATCAATATGCCATATGTTCATGTTGTTTCCTAGTGATCCGTGCCTCTTTTGAGGATGATCAGTAAGGATGTTTTGTTAATCTTGTAGTGCTCTAGCCATCCATGTCCTTGTTTGCAATTATGGAGCACCCTAGCTTGAGTCAATCGAGCTCTACTTTTGCTATTTCGTGAATCTGGGCAGATTGTCTACTTGTTAGCGATTTTGCCAAGGATGTTGTTGTTGATCCGTGCATGCCATGTTGTTGTTCTTGCCATGTCTAGCTTGTATAATGTGTATTCTTGATGGGTGTATGCTTAGATTGTCATGCCTTGCTCTGTAGTCAGTGCATCGAGCTCGTAAACATGCCTACTTGATATCTGATTTGCATGCTCCAGGTTTTCACCAAGTCTGACATCTGATTATGTTTTTGCCATGTTCACATGCTTGCAATTGTATTTTCTGATCCCTTTTGGCTCAAGGTCACTAAGGGACTTTTGTTAAGCTCTTTGAGTAGCTCCATGCCATGCCTTGCTTTTCCATGTTAAGTTCCTCTAGCATATAGTTTTCATGCTCCAAAGTGTGCTACCTGATCTGAATTCCAGACAAGTGTTAATTTTACTAAGTCTGAAACCTGTTTATCAAATGCACTTTTGCCGTGCTTGTTTGAACCTGTTAATGGATGAATTGGCCGTAGCTCAATGTTCATCTTTTGTTAAGCTTTATGGGTGGATCCCTACCATGTATTTGTTGCCATGTTTGAGTGATGTAGCATGTTTAACTTGATGCATTTAGATGGCTACTTGCTGTTTATTGCAGACCGGTGCCATATTTGTTTTGCTTGCCATTTCCAAACCGTGTCTCCGATTCCGGTGTTCTTTATATCGTTTTCAACCGAAATCACCTCACCTTTCCAGTGGCACACTTGGATTTCAAAGTTGAGGCCAGGTTCATTCAGTCCTTGTCATATCTTGCATATGCATTCCATATCGCATCTCGCATAGCATACCATGTTTGCATCATGTTGTTTGAGTTTGCACGTGGTTGATTGCGTTCCTCTTGTTTGTTTGTCTTGTTTGGGTAGAGCCGGGAGACGAGTTCACTAACGAGGAGCCCGTTGAGTTTGCTTTCGAGGATCCAGTCAACTCTGACAACTTTGCAGGCAAGATGATCATACCCTCGATATCACTTCTATCTTTGCTTTGCTAGATGCTCGCTCTTTTGCTATGCCTATGCTATGATGCCTACCACTTGCTTATCATGCCTCCCAAATTGCCATGTCGAACCTCTAGCCCACCATGTCCTAGCAAACCGTTGATTGGCTATGTTACCGCTTCGCTCAGCCCCTCTTATAGCGTTGCTAGTTGTAGGTGAAAGTGTTGTAACACCCTGGATGTAATTTACCTAATATGTAATCCAACTCTTGTCGTTTCCGGCGCTAAGTTATGTTATTTTCTCGGGTTCGGGTTTTTGTCTCCGTGTGTTGTTGTCATTGTCATGCATCTCATATCATGTCATTATGTGGATTGCATTTGCATATGTGTTCGTCTCATGCATTCGAGCATTTCTCCTGTTGTCCGTTTTGCATTCCGGCGCTCCTATCTCCTCCGGTGGTCATTTCTACCTTATTTTTGTGTGTGCGGGTTAAACATTTTTGGATTGGACCGAGACTTGCCAAGCGGCCTTGGTTTACTACCGGTAGACCGCCTGTCAAGTTTCGTATTATTTGGACTTCGTTTGATGCTCCAACGGTTAACCGAGGGACCGAGAAGGCCTTGTGTGTGTTGCAGCCCAACACCCCTCCAATTTGGCCCAAAACCCACCAAAACCCTCTCCATCTTCTAGATCGTTCGAGCACGATCGCGTGGCCGAAAACCGCACCTCATTTGGACACTCCTAGCTCCCTCTATGCCTATAAATAGGCCCCCTCCGAAATTCACGTATCCCTCTTCCGCCGAAACCCTAGATCCGGTCCATCCGCCGCCGCCGGACGAAATTCCGCAGGCCAGACGTGTCCGGTTCCTCCCCGCCGCCACGTGTCACGCCCCCATTCTCCGCGCCGCCGCCCCACTTCGTCGCCGCCGCCGGCCCGCGAGGGCCCGAAGCTGGCCCTCCGACACTCCCGCCTGGGCCAGAGTCGGCGCGCCCCGCCGCCCGGTTTCTTCCTCGCGCCCGGCCGCCACTTCACCGCCCGGCGCTACCCCGGCAAACTCCGGTGCCGCCCCGCCGCCTCACCACTCCGCCGCGCCGCTCCTTCTCGCCGGCCGCCGCCCCTCCACGCCGGCGACCGCGCCGCGGCCACCGCCCTCTCCGGCCACCTCGCCGGCCGGCCTCGTCCCCCTCCTCCTCCGACCGGCTTCTCTCCGGCGAGCTCGAGCTCCAAGTCCAGCGAGCCTCGTTTCCCGCGCATGAACAGCACCCAGATCTAGATCTGAGACGGTTGTTTCTCCTCCCGAAACTCTAATTATTTTGCTATGTTCATCGTGCCGTAACTTTGCATTGGTAGATCCGATTTGGGCGTGTAGCATAGCAAAATGTTCATCTCAGAGAGCAAATCATTTCATCTCATTGCATCATTCTCATTTGAGTTCATCTTGATGCCCGAAATGCTGTTGGAAGAGTGCTATTTGAGTTAATTGTCAGATCTGCTCCACCAAATAGCTATTTGTCATTTTTGACATGATTATTGTGTGCATGATATGCTCATTAACTCTACATGTGTTTTGTTATATGCTTTGCCATCTTTACAGAGGTGCTATCCATGTATTTTTGTGATATGTGTGGTGACTACCACAAGCTTGCAAAGTGGTGCATTCGTTAATGCTGATTTCAGGGACATAGCAATTCCACCAAGTCCTTGATCTGTTTTTATCAATATGCCATATGTTCATGTTGTTTCCTAGTGATCCGTGCCTTTTTTGAGGATGATCAATAAGGATGTTTTGTTAATCTTGTAGTGCTCTAGCCATCCATGTCCTTTTTTGCAATTATGGAGCACCCTAGCTTGAGTCAATCCAGCTCTACTTTTGCTATTTCGTGAATCTGGGCAGATTGTCTACTTGTTAGCGATTTTGCCAAGGATGTTATTGTTGATCCGTGCATGGCATGTTGTTGTTCTTGCCATGTCTAGCTTGTATAATGTGTATTATTGATGGGTGTATGCTTATATTGTCATGCCTTGCTCTGTAGTGAGTGCATCGAGATCGTAAACATGCCTACTTGATATCTGATTTGCATGCTCTAGTTTTTCACCAAGTCTGACATCTGATTATGTTTTTGCCATGTTCACATGCTTGCAATTGTATTTTCTGATCCCTTTTGGCTCAAGGTCACTAAGGGACTTTTTTTAAGCTCCTTGAGTAGCTCCATTCCATGCCTTGCTTTGCCATGTTAAGTTCCTGTAGCGTATAGTTTTCATGCTCCAAAGTGTGCTACCTGATCTGAATTCCAGACAAGTGTTAATTTCACTAAGTCTGAAACCTGTTTAACAAATGCACTTTTGCCATGCTTGTTTGAACCTGTTAATGGATGAATTGGCCGTAGCTCAGTGTTCATATTTTGTTAAGCTTTATGGGTGGATCCCTGCCATGTATTTTTTTGCCATGTTTGAGTGTTGTAGCATGTTTAACTTGATGCATTTAGATGGCTACTGACTGTTTATCGCAGACCGGTGCCATATTTGTTTTGCTTGCCATTTCCAAACCGTGTCTCCGATTCTGGCGTTCTTTATATCGTTTTAAACCGAAATCACCTCACCTTTCCAGTGCCACACTTGGATTTCCATGTTGAGGCCAGTTTCATTCATTCCTTGTCATATCTTGCATATGCATCCCATATCGCATCCCGCATAGCATACCATGTTTGCATCATGTTGTTTGAGTTTGCACGTGGTTGATTGCGTTCCTCTTGTTTGTTTGTCTTGTTTGGATAGAGCTGGGAGACGAGTTCTCTAACGAGGAGCCCATTGAGTTTGCTTTCGAGGATCCAGTCAACTCTGACAACTTTGAAGGCAAGATGATCATACCCTCGAAATCACTTCTATCTTTGCTTTGCTAGATGCTCGCTCTTTTGCTATGCCTATGCTACGATGCCTACCACTTGCTTATCATGCCCCCCAAATTGCCATGTCAAACCTCTAACCCACCATGTCCTAGCAAACCGGTTATTGTCTATGTTACTGCTTCGCTCAGCCCCTCTTATAGTGTTGCTTGTTGCAGGTGAAGATTGGAGACCGTTCCTTGTTGGAAAATTGTTTACTTGTTGGGATATCATTATATTATCTTGTTATATTAATGCATCTATATACTTGGTAAAGGGTGGAAGGCTCGGACTCTCGCCTAGTGTTTTGTTCCACTCTTGCCGCCCTAGTTTCCGTCATATCGGTGTTATGTTCCCGGATTTTGCGTTCCTTACGCGGTTGGGTGATTATGGGAACCCCTTGACAGTTCGCCTTGAATAAAACTCCTCCAGCAATGACCAACCTTGGTTTTACCATTTGCCACCTAGCCTTTTTCCCTTGGGTTTCGCGGACTCAAGGGTCATCTTTATTTTAAACCCCCGGGCCAGTGCTTCTCTAAGCGTTGGTCCAACCTAGAGCACCGTGCGGGGCCGTCCCTTGGCAACTTGGGTTACGTTGGCTCCCGTATGCTTAGCTTATCCGGTGTGCCCTGAGAACGAGATATGTGCAGCTCCTATCGGGATTTGTCGGCACAGTGGGTGGTATTGCTGGACTTGTTTTACCATTGTCGAAGTTGTCTTGTAGAACCGGGATGCCGAGTCTGATCGGAATGTCTCGGGAGAAGGTATATCCTTCGTTGACCGTGAGAGCTTGTCATGGGCTAAGTTGGGACACCCCTGCAGGGTTTTGAACTTTCGAAAGTCGTGCCCGCGGTTATGGGCAGATGGGAATTTGTTAATGTCCGGTTGTAGATAACTGGAACCTTAACTTTATTAAAATGAATCAACGGTGTGTGTTACCGTGATGGTCTCTTCTCGGTGGAGTCCGGGAAGTGAACACAGTGTTGGAGTAATGATTGCCGTAGGTTATTCTCTAGTTCTTTGTGCATGCTTTGCCTTCTCTTCTGGCTCTCTTTTGTGAACAGGTTAGCCACCATATATGCTAGTCGCTTGCTGCAGCTCCACATATTACCTTACCTTACCTATAAGCTTAAATAGTCTTGATCGCGAGGGTGCGAGATTGCTGAGTCCCTGTGGCTCACAGATTACTTCCAAACCAGATGCAGGGCCTGATGACTCCATTCCAGATGATGCGCTTGAGCTCAAGTGGGAGTTCGACGAGGACTCACGCCGTTACTATGTGTCTTTCCCTGATGATCAGTAGTGGTGCCCACTTGGGGCGATCGGGACCATGTCGGATGTTGGGGTTGATCTTTTATTTTGGCACCGTAGTCGGGCCATGAGTGATTGGATGATGTAATGCTATTTATGTACTTTGTTTGACGTGGCGAGTGTAAGCCAACTATGTACCTTCCCTTTAATTATCTATATTACATGGGATGTTGTGAAGATTGCCTTACTTGCGACATTGCTTTCAATGTGGTTATGCCTCTAAGCCGTGCTTCGACATGTAGGAGATATAGCCGCATCGAGGGCGTTACAAGTTGGTAATCAAAGCCTTCCCCGACCTTAGGAGCCCCCACTGCTTGATCGTTTTTAGCAGCCGTGTTGAGTCTAGAAAAAAAATTTGAGTCATTTAGGAATTATATATCGGAGAGTTTAGGAATTCTTTTTACTCCCCAGTCCCTTCATCGCTCTGTTAAGGCATCCTGATGTAGAGTTTTGACTCTTCTCTTCTCAAATTTTACTAAAAAAAAATTAGGATCACGCGGGTATCTTGGAATCGTTCCGATGGTTTTGTGACGAGAACATTGTTCTTGGTGCCTCCTGTCATTTAGGGGTTGTGGTAGTGTCCCGGGGAGTTGAGCTCCGAGGTGTTGTCGTCACAATTTTATCGTTGCAGTTCTGGAATACCTGAGTTTAGTACGCCGACATCGAAAATCTCTTTTATGCAGTTGTTGGTGAGATAACCTCGGCGCCACCCAGTACTGGGGTGGGAGTTCAGGAGTATTGCCATAACTTGTATAACGGATGCTTTTCGAAGGTTGAGGTAGATGGTTTCCGAAGTTTTTCTCGGTTATGTGTTGAAGGATGGATACAGCTGGATGTAGGATTTGCTAGATTTGGGTGAGATATTATGCTTCCCCTGTATCCCCAACACCTGATTGCATAACCGGAAAGGTTCGGGAGTTTCATAGGTGGGAATTCTTGTAGCTCTAGCTCTTCTTCCACGGATATTTGGTTTGAGATTGGGATTTCTTACCGAGTATTCGTTCTTGCTCCGTACCTTGCTGATTTATTTCTCTACCTAAATTCTAAGTGGCTTCTCAATTTATGGATATGTGACCATTTCAAGTGGAATGCATTCGTTCTTATGTTCGGATGTGAAGACTATATGTTGGAATTTCAACCCGCTTGATTCAGCTTCAATTTTATCTGTCAATGTGCTAATGGATGTCACCCTCTTCAGGATGGCTCCCGCTAAGGGCAACAATCAGAATCAGGATCCGCCACCACCTCCCCCTCCTCCGGAGGCATGGCAAGCTGTGATGGCCGCTACCAATGCAAACACGCAGTTGATCATGCAAATTCTTCAAGAGTGCAACCAAGGCAACCAAGGCAACCAAGGCAACAATCAGAATCACTTTGCTACAATCAACCAGTTCCTTGCTAACCAGCCAAAGACCTTCAGCAATTGTGTTGAGGCAACTGATGCTGATGATTGGCTCGTGGACCTATGCAAGCATTTCGAGTGCAGTAACGTCAGGCCTGAGGACTTTGTCAAGTTCGCTTCCTTTCAACTCAAAGACCAAGCTACAGAATGGTTCCAGCAGTACAAAGATTCCAGAGGAGGCCGGGTGATTACCTGGGATGAATTCCGTCAAGACTTCAAAGCTCATCATATTCCTCAAAGCGTGGTTGAAAGCAATCATGAGGAATTCCGCAACCTGAAGCAAGGCTCTTTGTCTGTCTATGACTACAACAAGTTGTTTCAGAAGCTCGCCCGCTTTGCTAAGCACGACGTCCCTAACGAGAAGAGCATGATATACCAGTTCAGGAGTGATCTCAGAGAAGAAATCCAGCTAGCTCTTGTTCTCTTTGAGCCCTTGAGGTATGATGAGTTCTACAACATGGCATTGAAGCAAGAGGCTGCTCAACTGAAGTGTGATGCTTCCAAGAAGCGAGTCAGAGATGCTACTCCTTCTTCCTCTACTCAAGTGGCCAAGCAGCATAAGTATTGGCTTCCTCCTCCTCCGTTCCGTCAGCCGTATCAACAGAAGAGCAAAGGTGGCAGTGGATCTTCCCACCCACCCAACCCTGTCTTTCAGAACAAGACTTCGTCTCAAGCTCCAAGATCGAGTGCTCTGTATCACCGTCCGCTTTCAGAGGTCACGTGCAACAAGTGCCAACAGAAGGGTCACTATGCCAACAAATGCTTCAATCAGAGGCGTCTCCCTCCTCCTCCTCCTGTGAGATCGGCAAGTACAGTTGTGGTCAAGCATAACCCCAAGCACACCAAGGTCAACTTGCTATATGCAGCTCAGGCAGAGGACTCGTCAGATGTCATCATGGGTAACTTTCCAGTTAACTCTATTCCCGCAAAAGTTCTTTTTGACACTGGTGCATCGCATTGTTTCATGTCAAGATCATTTGTTTCCAAGCATGACTTCGTTTCGCAAATGTTGGGTAAACCTATGGGAGTGGTTTCTCCGGCTAAATCTATGAGGGCTACTTCAATAGTCCCAGATATTTCTATCATGATGGGTGATTTCAAGTTTCTCTCTTCTCCAATGGTCCTTGGTAACTCGGATATTGATCTTATTCTCGGAATGGATTGGCTTTCTAAGCACAAGGCTCAGCTTGATTGTGTTGCCAGGCAGATTCAATTGACTCATTCGTCTGAGGATGTAATTGTCTTTGCCGCTAATGACGATACAATCCGTCTGTTTTCTCTCAATGAGAAGGGTGAACTGGATGCCTTCTCGCAAATTCCAGTCGTTTGCGAATATCAAGACGTCTTTCCGGAAGAGTTTCCAGGAATGGCTCCGCACCGGCCAGTCGAATTCGTCATCGATCTTGAGCCTGGCACGGAACCGGTTTGCAAGCGTCCTTACAAGCTCGGACCTGAAGAGTTGAAGGAGCTGAAGAAGCAACTCGATATTCAAGAGCGAATGGGTCTCATCCAACCTAGTTCCTCTCCGTGGGGTTGTGGAGTACTTTTTGTGAAGAAGGATGGAACGGACCGACTTTGTGTTGACTACTGTCTATTGAACAAGAAGACTATCAAGAACAAGTACCCACTTCCCAACATCAACGAGCTGTTCGAACAACTCAAAGGTGCCCAAGTATTCTCCAAGCTTGATCTCCGTATGGGTTATCACCAGATTCGAATTCGTGAGCAAGATATTCCCAAGACGGCTTCAGAAGAAGCTATGGTTCATATGAATACACTATCATGTCTTTTGGCCTCGTCAAAGCTCCTCCGACTTTCTCTCGCATGATGAACTTCATATTCAACGGCTACACAAATGACTTCGTTTTGGTCTATCTCAACGACATTCTGGTCTTTTCGAAGAACAAGGAAGATCATGCCAAGCACTTGCGTTTGGTACTCGATAAGCTCAGGGAACACCAATTCTATGCCAAGTTCTCAAAGTGCGAGTTTTGGCTCGATGAGGTTCTTTATCTTGGGCATATCATCTCTGCCAAGGGCATTGCGGTGAATCCTGAGAAGGTGTCCGCAATTGTGAATTGGGAACCACCTCAGAACGTGAAGCAACTCTGTAGCTTCCTCGGTCTCGCAAGCTACTGTCGAAGGTTCGTTGAGAACTTTTCAAAGATCGCAAAGCCTCTCTCAAACCTTCTCCAGAAGCATGTCAAGTACGTTTGGTCTCCGGAATGTGACATCGCTTTCAACACTTTGAAAGAGAAATTGGTCACTGCTCCAGTTCTGACTCCTCCTGATGAATCCAAACCGTTCGAGGTCTTCTGCGATGCCTCTCTTCAAGGTCTTGGTGCAGTGCTGATGCAAGAGAAGAAAGTTGTGGCTTATACCTCTCGCCAGTTGAAGCCCAACGAGAAGAACTACCCCACTCATGACCTCGAGTTGGCGGCAGTTGTGCATGCTCTTTTGACTTGGAGACATCTCTTATTGGGAAGAAAAGTGGACATTTTCACTGACCACAAGAGTCTCAAGTACATCTTCACTCAGCCTAATCTCAACCTCAGGCAGACTCGTTGGGTCGAAATGATTCAAGAGTATAATCCGAGTATCGAGTATACTCCAGGCAAGGCCAATGTTATTGCTGACGCATTGAGCAGGAAGACTTATTGCAACAGTCTGATTATCAAGCCTTATCAACCCGAGCTTTGTGAAGCTTTCCGCAAACTCAATCTACAAGTTGTTCCTCAAGGTTTCCTCGCCAACCTTAAAGTCTCTCCTACCTTGGAAGACCAGATTCGTTAGGCTCAACTTCTTGATGCTATGGTGAAGAAGGTGAAGATTGGGATTGCCAAGAGCCAACCCAAGTACAAGTGCTACCACCTTGATGACAAGGATACTCTCTTCTTCGAGGATCGTATTGTTGTGCCCAAAGGTGACCTTCGTAAAGTGACCATGAACGAGGCTCACAATTCACTCCTCTCCATCCACCCTGGGAGCACGAAGATGCATTAGGACCTTAAGCAGGCTTATTGGTGGACTCGAATGAAGCGCGAGATTGCTCAGTTCGTGAATGAATGTGATGTCTGCAGAAGAGTGAAGGCAGAACACCAAAGGCCAGCTGGTCTCCTCCAACCTCTTGCCATTCCAGAATGGAAGTTAGACCACATTGAGATGGACTTCGTGACTGGGTTTCCAAAGTCCAAGCGTGGCAATGATGCTATATTCGTTGTCATCGACAAACTCACTAAAGTGGCTCACTTTCTGCCTATCAAAGAGTCTATCACTGCAGCTCAATTGGCGGAGCTATATACCTCTCGGATTGTCTCGCTGCACGGCATTCCACAGGTGATCTCTTCAGACCGTGGCAGCATCTTTACCTCCAAGTTTTGGGATTCTTTTCAGAAGGCCATGGGCACCAACATCCGCTTCAGCACAGCTTTCCATCCTCAAACTAGCGGTCAAGTCGAGCGTGTCAACCAGATTCTTGAAGATATGCTCAGGGCCTGTGTGATCTCCTTCGGCATGAAGTGGGAGGATTGTCTTCCATATGCTGAATTCTCCTACAACAATAGTTTTCAAGCAAGTTCGGGTAAGGCCCCATTCGAAATTCTCTATGGCAGGAAGTGCCGTACCCCTCTCAACTGGTCTGAAACCGGTGAACGTCAATTTATGGGAAATGACTTAATCACAGAGGCAGAGGAGATGTGTAAAGTCATTCGAGATAACCTCAAAGCAGCGCAATCACGCCAGAAGAGCTACTATGATAGTAAGCACCGTGATTTGGCTTTCGAGATCGGAGATCATGTTTACCTCCGCGTCTCTCCAATGAAAGGGACTCGTCGCTTCGGTATCAAAGGGAAGCTTGCCCCTAGATACGTGGGACCTTTCAAGATCGTCAGCAAGAGAGGCGATCTCGCCTATCAACTCGAGCTTCCTTCAAACTTTGCAAATGTGCATGACGTGTTCCAGGTCTCTCAGCTCCGCAAGTGCTTCAAGACTCCTGACCGCACCGTCAACTTCGAAGACATTGATATCCTAGAAGATCTCTCTTATCGTGAGCACCCCATGGCTATTCTTGAAGAGACTGAACGCAAGACTCGCAATAAGTCAATCAAATTCCTCAAAGTCAAGTGGTCACACCATTCCGACCGTGAAGCCACCTGGGAACGCGAGGATCACCTCCGTTCTGAATACCCGGCGTTCTTCCAGTCCTAGATCTCGGGACAAGATCCTTTCGTAGTGGTGGAGTGTTGTAACACCCCGGATGTAATTTACCTAATATGTAATCCAACTCTTGCCGTTTCCGGCGCTAAGTCATGTTATTTTCTCGGGTTCGGGTTTTTGTCTCCGTGTGTTGTTGTCGTTGCCATGCATCTCATATCATGTCATTATGTGCATTGCATTTGCATACGTGTTCGTCTCATGCATCCGAGCATTTCTCCCGTTGTCCGTTTTGCATTCCGGCGCTCCTATCTCCTCTGGTGGTCATTTCTACCTTCTTTTCGTGTGTGGGGGTTAAACATTTCCGGATTGGACCGAGAGTTGCCAAGCGGCCTTGGTTTACTACCGGTAGACCGCCTGTCAAGTTTCGTACCATTGGGACTTCGTTTGATGCTCCAACGGTTAACCGAGGGACCGAAAAGGCCTCGTGTGTGTTGCAGCCCAACACCCCTCCAATTTGGCCCAAAACCCACCAAAACCCTCTCCATCATCTAGAGTGTTCGATCACGATCGCGTGGCCGAAAACCGCACCTCATTTGGACACTCCTAGCTCCCTCTATGCCTATAAATAGCCCCCCTCCGAAATTCACGTCTCCTTCTTCCCCCGAAACCCTAGATCCACTCCATCCGCCACCGCCGGATGAAATTCCGCAGGCCGGACATGTCCGGTTCCACCCTGCCGCCATGTGTCACGCCCCCATTTGTCGTGCCGCCACCACACTTTGTCGCCGCCGCCGGCCCGTGAGGGCCTGAATCTGGCCCTCCGCCGCTCCCGCCTGGGCCAGAGTCGACGCGCCCCGCCGCCCTGTTTCTTCCCCGCGCCTGGCCGCCACTTTGCTGCCCGGCGCTGCCCTGGCGAACTCTGGCGCTGCCCCGCCGCCTCACCACTCCGTCGTGCCGCTCCTTCCCGCCGGCCGCCGCCCCTCCACGCGGGCGACCGTGCCACGGACACCGCCCTCTCCGGCCACCTTGCCGGCCGGCCTCGTCCCCCTCCTCCTCCGACCGGCTTCTCTCCGGCGAGCTCGAGCTCCAAGTCTGGCGAGCCTCGGTTCCCGCGCATGAACAGTACCCAGATCTAGATCTGAGACGGTTGTTTCTCCTCCTGAAACCCTAATTATTTTGCTATGTTCATCGTGCCGTAACTTTGCATCCGTAGATCCGTTTTGGGCGTGTAGCATATCAAAATGTTCATCTCGGAGAGCAAATCATTTCATCTCATTTCATTATTTTCATTTGAGTTCATCTTGATGCCCTAAATGATGTTGGAAGAGTGTTATTTGAGTTAATTGTTAGATCTGCTGCACCAAATAGCTATTTGTCATTTTTGCCATGATTATTGTGTGCATGATATGCTCATTAGCTCTACATGTGTTTTGTTATATGCTTTGCCATCTTTACAGAGGTGTTATCCATGTATTTTTGTGATATGTGTGGTGACTAGCACAAGCTTGCAAAGTGGTGCATTGGTTAATGCTGATTTCAGGGACATAGCAATTCCACCAAGTCCTTGATCTGTTTTTATCAATATGCCATATGTTCATGTTGTTTCCTAGTGATCCGTGCCTCTTTTGAGGATGATCAGTAAGGATGTTTTGTTAATCTTGTAGTGCTCTATCCATCCATGTCCTTGTTTGCAATTATGGAGCACCCTAGCTTGAGTCAATCGAGCTCTACTTTTGCTATTTCGTGAATCTGGGCAGATTGTCTACTTGTTAGGATTTTGCCAAGGATGTTGTTGTTGATCCGTGCATGCCATGTTGTTGTTCTTACCATGTCTAGCTTTTATAATGTGTATTCTTGATGGGTGTATGCTTAGGTTGTCATGCCTTGCTCTGTAGTGAGTGCATCGAGCTCGTAAACATGCCTACTTGATATCTGATTTGCATGCTCCAGTTTTTCACTAAGTCTGAGATCTAATTATATTTTTGCCATGTTCACATGCTTGCAATTGTATTTTCTGATCCCTTTTGGCTCAAGGTCACTAAGGGACTTTTGTTAAGCTCTTTGAGTAGCTCCATGTAATGCCTTGCTTTGCCAAGTTAAGTTCCTCTAGCATATAGTTTTCATGCTCCAAAGTGTGCTACCTGATCTGAATTCCAGACAAGTGTTAATTTCACTAAGTCTGAAACCTGTTTATCAAATGCACTTTTGCCATGCTTGTTTGAACCTGTTAATGGATGAATTGTCCGTAGCTCAGTGCTCATCTTTTGTTAAGCTTTATGGGTGGATCCCTGCCATGTATTTGTTGCCATGTTTGAGTGCTGTAGCATGTTTAGCTTGATGCATTTAGATGGCTACTTGCTGTTTATCGCAGACCGGTGCCATATTTGTTTTGCTTGCCATTTCCAAACCGTGTCTCCGATTCCGGCGTTCTTTATATCGTTTTCAACCGAAATCACCTCATCTTTCCAGTGGGACACTTGGATTTCCAGGTTGAGGCTAGGTTCATTCATTCCTTGTCTTATCTTGCATATGCATCCTATATCGCATCCCGCATAGCATACCATGTTTGCATCATGTTGTTTGAGTTTGCACGTGGTTGATTGTGTTCCTCTTGTTTGTTTGTCTTGTTTGGGTAGAGCCGGGAGCCAAGTTTGCTAACGAGGAGCCCGTTGAGTTTGCTTTCGAGGATCCAGTCAACTCTGACAACTTTGCAGGGAAGATGATCATACCCTCGAAATCACTTCTATCTTTGCTTTGCTAGATGCTCGCTCTTTTGCTATGCCTATGCTACGATGCCTACCACTTGCTTATCATGCCTCCCAAATTGCCATGTCGAACCTCTAACCCACCATGTCCTAGCAAACCGTTGATTGGCTATGTTACCGCTTCACTCAGCCCCTCTTATAGCGTTGCTAGTTGCAGGTGAAAGTGTTGTAACACCCCGGATGTAATTTACCTAATATGTAATCCAACTCTTGCCGTTTCCAGCGCTAAGTTATGTTATTTTCTCGGGTTCGGGTTTTTGTCTCCGTGTGTTGTTGTCGTTGTCATGCATCTCATATCATGTCATTATGTGCATTGCATTTGCATACGTGTTTGTCTCATGCATCCGAGCATTTCTCCCATTGTCCGTTTTGCATTCTGGCGCTCCTATCTCCTCCGGTGGTCATTCGTCTGAGGATGTAATTGTCTTTGCCGCTAATTACTTTATAATCCATCTGTTTTCTCTCAATGAGAAGGGTGAACTGGATGCCATCTCGCAAATTCCAATCGTGTGCGAATATCAAGACGTCTTTCCAGAAGAGCTTCCAGGAATGCCTCTGCACTGGCCAGTCGAATTCGTCATCGATCTTGAGCCTGGCACGGAACCAGTTTGCAAGCATCCTTACAAGCTCGGACCTGAAGAGTTGAAGGAGCTGAAGAAGCAACTCGATATTCAAGAGCGAATGGGTCTCATCGGACCTAGTTCCTCTCTGTGGGGTTGTGGAGTTCTTTTTGTGAAGAAGAAGGATGGAACGGACCGACTTTGTGTTGACTACTGTCCATTGAACAAGAAGACTATCAAGAACAAGTACCCACTTCCCAACATCAACGAGCTGTTCGAACAACTCAAAGGTGCCCAAGTATTCTCCAAGCTTGATCTCCGTATGGGTTATCACCAGATTCGAATTCGTGAGCAAGATATTCCCAAGACGGCTTCAGAAGAAGCTATGGTTCATATGAATACACTGTCATGTCTTTTGGCCTCGTCAAAGCTCCTCCGACTTTCTCTCGCATGATGAACTTCATATTCAACGGCTACACAAATGACATCGTTTTGGTCTATCTCAACGACATTCTGGTCTTTTCGAAGAACAAGGAAGATCATGCCAAGCACTTGCGTTTGGTACTCGATAATCTCAGGGAACACCAATTCTACGCCAAGTTATCAAAGTGCGAGTTTTGGCTCGATGAGGTTCTTTATCTTGGGCATATCATCTCTGCCAAGGGCATTATGGTGAACCCTGAGAAGGTGTCCGCAATTGTGAATTGGGAACCACCTCAGAACGTGAAGCAACTCCGTAGCTTCCTCGGTCTCGCAAGCTACTGTCGAAGGTTCATTGAGAACTTTTCAAAGATTGCAAAGCCTCTCTCAAACCTTCTCCAGAAGCACGTCAAGTACATTTGGTCTCCGGAATGTGACATCGCTTTCAACACTTTGAAAGAGAAATTGGTCACTGCTCCAGTTCTGACACCTCCTGATGAATCCAAACCGTTCGAGGTCTTCTGTGATGCCTCTCTTCAAGGTCTTGGTGCAGTGTCGATGCAAGAGAAGAAAGTTGTGGCTTATACCTCTTGCCAGCTGAAGCCCAACGAGAAGAACTACCCCACTCATGACCTCGAGTTGGCGGCAGTTGTGCATGCTCTTTTGACTTGGAGACATCTCTTATTGGGAAGAAATGTGGACATTTTCACTGACCACAAGAGTCTCAAGTACATCTTCACTCAGCCTAATCTTAACCTCAGGCAAACTCGTTGGGTCGAAATGATTCAAGAGTATAATCCGAGTATCGAGTATACTCCAGGCAAGGCCAATGTGATTGCTGACGCATTGAGCAGGAAGGCTTATTGCAACAGTCTAATTCTCAAGCCTTATCAACCTGAGCTTTGTGAAGCTTTCCGCAAACTCAATCTGCAAGTTGTTCCTCAAGGTTTCCTCGCCAACCTTCAAGTCTCTCCTACCTTGGAAGACCAGATTCGTCAAGCTCAACTTCTTGATGCTATGGTGAAGAAGGTGAAGATTGGGATTGCCAAGAGCCAACCCAAGTACAAGTGCTACCGCCTTGATGACAAGGATACTCTCTTCTTCGAGGATCGTATTGTTGTGCCCAAAGGTGACCTTCGTAAAGTGACCATGAACGAGGCTCACAATTCACTCCTCTCCATCCACCCTGGGAGCACGAAGATGCATTAGGACCTTAAGCAGGCTTATTGGTGGACTCGAATGAAGCGCGAGATTGCTCAGTTCGTGAATGAATGTGATGTCTGCAGAAGAGTGAAGGCAGAACACCAAAGGCCAGCTGGTCTCCTCCAACCTCTTGCCATTCCAGAATGGAAGTTTGACCACATTGAGATGGACTTCGTGACTGGGTTTCCAAAGTCCAAGCGTGGCAATGATGCTATATTCATTGTCATCGACAAACTCACTAAAGTGGCTCACTTTCTGCCTATCAAAGAGTCTATCACTGCAGCTCAATTGGCGGAGCTGTATACCTATCGGATTGTCTCGCTGCACGGCATTCCACGGGTGATATCTTCAGACCGTGGCAGCATCTTTACCTCCAAGTTTTGGGATTCTTTTCATAAGGCCATGGGCACCAACATCCGCTTCAGCACAGCTTTCCATCCTCAAACTAGCGGTCAAGTCGAGCGTGTCAACCAGATTCTTAAAGATATGCTTAGGTCTTGTGTGATCTCCTTCGGCATGAAGTGGGAGGATTGTCTTCCATATGCTGAATTCTCCTACAACAACAGTTTTCAAGCAAGTTCGGGTAAGGCCCTATTCGAAATTCTCTATGGCAGGAAGTGTCGTACCCCTCTCAACTGGTCTGAAACCGGTGAACGTCAACTTATGGGAAATGACTTAATCACAGAGGCAGAGGAGATGTGTAAAGTCATTCGAGATAACCTCAAAGCAGCGCAATCATGCCAGAAGAGCTACTATGATAGTAAGCACCGTGATTTGGCTTTCGAGATCGGAGATCATGTTTACCTCCGCGTCTCTCCAATGAAAGGGACTCGTCGCTTTGGTATCAAAGGGAAGCTTGCCCCTAGATACATGGGACCTTTCAAGATCGTCAGCAAGAGAGGCGATCTCGCCTATCAACTCGAGCTTCCTTCAAACTTTGCAAATGTGCATGACGTGTTCCATGTCTCTCAGCTCCGCAAGTGCTTCAAGACTCCTAACCGCGCCTTCAACTTCGAAGACATTGATCTCCTAGAAGATCTCTCTTATCGTGAGCACCCCATGGCTATTCTTGAAGAGACTGAACGCAAGACTCGCAATAAGTTAATCAAATTCCTCAAAGTCAAGTGGTCACACCATTCCGACCGTGAAGCCACCTGGGAACGCGAAGATCACCTCTGTTCTGAATACCCGGCGTTCTTCCAGTCCTAGATCTCGGGACAACATCCTTTCGTAGTGGTGGAGTGTCGTAACACCTCGGATGTAATCTACCTAATATGTAATCCAACTCTTGTCGTTTCCGGCGCTAAATTATGTTATTTTCTCGGGTTCGGGTTTTTGTATCCATGTGTTGTTGTCGTTGTCATGCATCTCATATCATGTCATTATGTGCATTGCATTTGCATACATGTTCGTCTCATGCATCCGAGCATTTCTCCCGTTGTCCGTTTTGCATTCCGGCGCTCCTATCTCCTCCGGTGGTCATTTCTACCTTCTTTTCATGTGTGGGGGTTAAACATTTCCGGATTGGGCCGAGAATTGCCAAGCGGACTTGGTTTACTACCGGTAGACCGCATGTCAAGTTTTGTACCATTTGGACTTCCTTTGATACTCCAATGGTTAACCGAGGGACCGAGAAGGCCTTGTGTGTGTTGCAGCCCAACACCCCTCCAATTTGGCCCAAAACCACCCAAAACCCTCTCCATATTCTAGAGCGTTCGATCACGATCGGGTGGCCGAAAACCGCACCTCATTTGGACACTCCTAGCTCCCTCTATGCCTATAAATAGCCCCCCTCCGAAATTCACGTCTCCTTCCCCCGAAACCCTAGAACCACTCCATCCGCTGCCGCCGGACGAAATTCGGCAGGCCGGACGTGTCCGGTTCCACCTCGCTGCCACATGTCACGCCCCCATTCGCCGCATCGCCGCCCCACTTCGTCGCCGCCGCCAGCCCACGAGGGTCCGAAGCTGGCCCTCCGCTGCTCCCGCCTGGGCCAGAGTCGGCGCGCCCCGCCGCCCGGTTTCTTCCCCGCGCCCGGCCGCCACTTCGCCGCCCGGCGCCGCCCCGCCGCCTCACCACTCCGCCGCGCCGCTCCTTCCCGCCGGCCGCCGCCCCTCCACGCCGGCGACCGCGCCGCGGCCACCGCCCTCTCCGGCCACCTCGCCGGCCGGCCTCGTCCCCCTCCTCCTCCGACCAGCTTCTCTCCGGTGAGCTTGAGCTCCAAGTCTGGCGAGCCTCGGTTCCCGCACATGAATAGTACCCAGATCTAGATCTGAGACGGTTGTTTCTCCTCCCGAAACCCTAATTATGTTGCTATGTTCATCGTGCTGTAACGTTGCATCCGTAGATCCGTTTTGGGCGTGTAGCATATCAAAATGTTCGTCTTAGAGAGCACATCATTTCGTCTCATTGCATCATTTCAATTTGAGTTCATCTTGATGCCCGAAATGCTGTTGGAAGAGTACTATTTCAGTTAATTGTCAGATCTACTCCACCAAATAGCTATTTGTCATTTTTGCCATGATTATTGTGTGCATGATATGCTCATTAGCTCTACATGTGTTTTGTTATATGCTTTTCCATATTTACAGAGGTGCTATCCATGTATTTTTGTGATATGTCTGGTGACTAGCACAAGCTTGCAAAGTGGTGCATTCGTTAATGCTGATTTCAGGGACTTAGTAATTCCACTAAGTCCTTGATCTGTTTTTACCAATATGCCATATGTTCATGTTGTTTCCTAGTGATCCATGCCTCTTTTGAGGATGATCAGTAAGGATGTTTTGTTAATCTTGTAGTGCTCTATCCATCCATGTCCTTGTTTGCAATTATGGAGCAACCTAGATTGAGTCAATTGAGCTCTACTTTTTGCTATTTCGTGAATCTGGGCAGATTGTCTACTTGTTAGCGATTTTGCCAAGGACGTTGTTGTTGATCCGTGCATGCCATGTTGTTGTTTTTGCCATGTCTAGCTTGTATAATGTGTATTCTTGATGGGTGTATGCTTAGATTGTCATGCCTTGCTCTGTAGTGAGTGCATCAAGCTCGTAAACATGCCTACTTGATATCTGATTTGCATGCTCCAGTTTTTCACTAAGTCTGAGATCTGATTATGTTTTTGCCATCTTCACATGCTTGCAATTGTATTTTCTGATCTCTTTTGGCTCAAGGTCACTAAGGGACTTTTGTTAAGCTCTTTGAGTAGCTCCATGCCATGCCTTGCTTTGCCATGTTAAGTTCCTGTAGCATATAGTATTCATGCTCCAAACTGTGCTACCTGATCTGAATTCCAGACAAGTGTTAATTTCACTAAGTCTGAAACCTGTTTATCAAATGCACTTTTGCCATGATTGTTTGAACCTGTTAATTGATGAATTGGCCGTAGCTCAGTGTTCATCTTTTGTTAAGCTTTATGGGTGGATCCCTGCCATGTATTTGTTGCCATGTTTGAGTGATGTAGCATGTTTAACTTGATGCATTTAGATGGCTACTTGCTGTTTATCACAGACCGGTGCCATATTTGTTTTGCTTGCCATTTCCAAACCGTGTTTCCGATTCCGGCGTTCTTTATATCGTTTTCAACCGAAATCACCTCACCTTTCCAGTGGCACACTTGGATTTCCAAGTTGAGGCCAGGTTCATTCATTCCTTGTCATATCTTGCATATGCATCCCATATCGCATCCCGCATAGCATACCATGTTTGCATCATGTTGTTTGAGTTTGCATGTGGTTGATTGCGTTCCTCTCGTTTATTTGTCTTGTTTGGGTAGAGCTGGGAGATGAGTTCTCTAACGAGGAGCCTGTTGAGTTTGCTTTCGAGGATCCAGTCAACTCTGACAACTTTGCAGGCAAGATGATCATACCCTCGAAATCACATCTATCTTTGCTTTGCTAGATGCTCGCTCTTTTGCTATGCCTATGCTACGATGCCTACCACTTGCTTATCATGCCCCCCAAATTGCCATGTCAAACCTCTAACCCACCATGTCCTAGCAAACCATTGATTGGCTATGTTACCGCCTCGTTCAGCCCCTCCTATAGCGTTGCTAGTTGTAGGTGAAGATTGGAGACCGTTCCTCGTTGGAACATTGTTTACTTGTTGGGATATCATTATATTCTCTTGTTATCTTAACGCATCTATATACTTGGTAAAGGGTGGAAGGCTTGTCCTCTCGCCTAGTGTTTTGTTCCACTCTTGCCGCCCTAGTTTCCGTCATATCGGTGTTATGTTCCCGGATTTTGCGTTCCTTACGCGGTTGGGTGATTATGGGAACCCCTTGACAGTTCGCCTTGAATAAAACTCCTCCAGCAATGACCAACCTTGGTTTTACCATTTGCCACCTAGCCTTTTTCCCTTGGGTTTCGCGGACTCAAGGGTCATCTTCATTTTAAACCCCCGGGCCAGTGCTTCTCTAAGCGTTGGTCCAACCTAGAGCATCGTGCAGGGCCGTCCCTTGGCAACTTGGGTTACGTTGGCTCACATACGCTTAGCTTATCCGGTGTGCCCTGAGAACAAGATATGTGCAGCTCCTAACAGGATTTGTCGGCACAACGGGTGGTATTGCTGGACTTGTTTTACCATTGTCGAAGTTGTCTTCTAGAACTGGGATGCCGAGTCTGATCGGAATGTCTCGGGATAAGGTATATCCTTCGTTGACCGTGAGAGCTTGTCATGGGCTAAGTTGGGACACCCCTGCAGGGTTTTGAACTTTCAAAAGCCATGCCCGCGGTTATGGGCAGATGGGAATTTGTTAATGTCCGGTTGTAGATAACTTGAACCTTAACTTAATTAAAATGAATCAACGGTGTGTGTTACCGTGATGGTCTCTTCTCGGCGGAGTCCGGGAAGTGAACACGGTGTTGGAGTAATGATTGCCGTAGGTTATTCTCTAGTTCCTCGTTCGTGCTTTGCCTTCTCTTCTCGCTCTCTTTTGCGAACAGGTTAGCCACCATATATGCTAGTCGCTTGCTGCAGCTCCACATATTACCTTGCCTTACCTATAAGCTTAAATAGTCTTGATCGCGAGGGTGCGAGATTGCTGAGTCCCTGTGGCTCACAGATTACTTCCAAACCAGATGCAGGGCCTGATGACTCCGTTCCAGATGATGCGCTTGAGCTCAAGTGGGAGTTCGATGAGGACTCGCGCCGTTACTATGTGTCTTTCCCTAATGATCAGTAGTGGTGCCCAGATGGGGCGATCGGGACCACGTCGGGCCATGAGTGATTGGATGATGTAATGCTATTTATGTACTTTGTTTGACGTGGCGAGTGTAAGCCAACTATGTACCTTCCCTTTTATTATCTATATTACATGGGATGTTGTGAAGATTGCCTTACTTGCGACATTGCTTTCAATGCGGTTATGCCTCTAAGTCGTGCTTCGACACGTAGGAGATATAGCCGCATCGAGGGCGTTACATACCGCTTGTCAGGAGCGGAAGTACCACATGGTCTTGCGGTAGTACCGCTGCTCTGGGGCGGTAGTACTGCTAGTCGCGGGCTAGTAGGTGGATAACGGTTGGAATTTTGTCCTCGGCTATAAAAGGGGTGTTCGGTAACAAGCCCAACCTTAAGTAGTTTCGGGTGTTCGGGTGTAAGTGTTTCATTCTCAAGAAAGGTGTTCGGTTGTCTAAATTTGACGCTAGAGCTTACGAGGGCATATTTGTTGGTTATGCTACAAACTCTCATGCTTACCGTGTCCTCAATAAATCCACGGGACTTATTGAGGAGACGTGTAATGTGGAGTTTGATGAGAATAACGGCTCCCAAGTGGAGCAAAGTGGCACTTGTGATGTAGGTGATGAAATTCCTCCTCAAGCCATAAGAAGAATGGGTGTTGGTTTTATCCTACCCATTGAGGAACCCCTTGTGGCCGAAGGAGAAGGACAATGCTCCACTCAAGTGGAGCCATCACCAACCCAAGGCCCACACGCTTCCGAAGAACAAAGTGAAGGCCCGCATCCTCGTGAACAAGACCTAGGGCAAGATCATGCTCAAGACGGTGTTGACACACCAAGTGATGCCCAAGGTCAAGTTCTCTCCTCCGATCAAGTTCAAGATCAAGAACAAGCTCAAGACGTCGCTCAAGATGATCAAGTGACCGCTCCTCAACTCACCACCGAGGAGGAATTGGAGCGTCGTGCTGCCAAGTTCGCTTCCAAGCTCTCCACCAAGGGTCATCTCATGAAGAATGTACTTGGAAGCATTCAAAAGGGGGTAAGCACTCGTAGACAATTGGCAAACTATTGTGAACATCACGCGTTTGTCTCTTGTGTTGAACCCCAAAAGGTATATGAAGCACTTGAAGATCCGGATTGGCTTAATGCCATGCATGAAGAACTCAAAAACTTCGAGTACAAAAAGGTGTGGAGATTGGTGCCAAGGCCAACGGGGAACCACAATGTCATTGGAACCAAGTGGATATTTAAGAACAAGCAAGATGCTCATGGGACCGTCATTCGCAACAAGGCAAGATTGGTGGCACAAGGCTACTCCCAAGTCGAGGGTATCGACTACAGTGAAACCTTTGCTCCCATTGCTCGCCTTGAATCCATTCGTTTGTTGATTGCTTATGCTTCTCATCACAACTTTAAGTTGCAACAAATGGATGTGAAGAGTGATTTTCTTAATGGTCCTATTAATGAGTTGGTCTATGTCAAGCAACCCGCCGGGTTCAAGGATCCCTACTTTCCCGATCATGTGTATCAACTCGATAAGGCACTCTATGGGCTTAAACAAGCCCCACGTGCATGGTATGACCACCTTACCGAGTTGTTACAAGATCGTGGGTTTGAAGTTGGGCTAATCGACCCCACTCTTTTTACTAAGAAGGTCAAAGGGGAGTTGTTTGTATGCCAACTATATGTTGATGACATTATCTTTGGTTCCCCTAACAAAGCTTTCAATGAGGAATTCACCATTCTCATGACCTCAAAGTTCAAGATGTCTTCCATGGGAGAGTTGAAGTTCTTTCTAGGGTTCGAAGTGAAGCAAAGAAGAGAAGGAACCTTCATCAACCAAGCCAAATACACTCAATACATGCTCAAGAGATTCAAGCTAAGTGATGTCAAGCCGGCTTCCACTCCAATGCCCACCAAGTGCCAACTTGACATAGATCCCAATGGTAAAGCGGTTGATCAAAAGGTATATCGCTCCATGATTGGATCCTTGCTTTACCTTTGTGCATCTAGACCGGATATCATGTTGAGTGTGGGAATTTGTGCATGGTTTCAAGCCACACCTAAGGAAAATCACTATGTGGCGGTCAAGCGAATCTTTCGATATTTGGCTCATACCCCAAACTTTGGCTTATGGTACCCAAGAGGAGCAAACTTCAAGCTTGTAGGGTATTCGGACTCCGATTGGGCGGGAGACAAAGTGGATAGGAATTCCACTTCCGGAGGGTGCCAATTCCATGGTTGCTCTTTGGTAAGTTGGTCTTCCAAAAAGCAAAGTTGTGTGTCTCTCTCGTCCACCGAAGCGGAGTATGTAGCAGCCGGTAGTTGTTGTGCACAACTCTTATGGATGAGGCGAACTTTAAAGGATTGCGGTGTCATTTGTGACAAAGTGCCTCTTTGGTGTGACAATGAAAGTGCCATCAAGATTTCTCTCAACCCGGTGCAACACTTCAAGACGAAGCATATTGAGATTCGGTATCACTTCATCCGGGTTCACATTAGGCGAGGGGAGATCGAGCTCAACTACGTCAACACTCATGATAATCTTGCAGATATTTTCATGAAGTCGTTGGATGAAGCAAGATTTCGCGAGTTAAGGCATGAGCTATATATCATTGATTCGAGCAATCTTGCTTGAACCCTTGCACACCCCACCATACTCAACTTGTTATCTTGTTTAGATGTAGGCATGGACATAGGGGGAGTGTTGTTCTCTCAATGAACTTTCCCTCCCCCCATTATGCATAAATTGATCAAATCTTTCACATTAGCCATTTTTGATGGTACTTGTGCTTCAAAGACGAGTTTTGGTCATGGGCCCAAGGATAATTCTTCGCAGTGCCATACCAATTGACTCAAACATAGGTGGCTCCGGCCACCGCCCTCTCCTTGAAGAGGCAGTGTCTCGTGGTCGTATCTTGATGTCGTGTTTCCCCTTCTTCTCTTCGTTTTTGAGTTTGTTTTGTGGTGTTTTGTTTGTGTGAAGTTTCCTCGCGAAGACCTCTCTTTTCTTGTGTTTGGAAACTGCTTCTTCTTGAGCCCACGGTACTACCACGGTGATCCACGGTACTACCGCGCATGGAGTGCACGGTACTACCGCACCTAGCGCGGAAGTAATTTTTTACTGCCGCCTGGGAGAGCGGTACTACCGCTTTGGTGCGGTTCTTCCGCCCAAGCGGTACTATCGCGGTGATACGTGGTACTACCGCGCTGACGGAGGCGCGTGGGGGATAAGGACGGGAACAGGGGGTTCTAACTCCCCCATACCCATTCGTCAGTTTTCCCCACTTCGTCTCTCTCTCTCTCTCAAGAACGGGGCCGGAGTCCCTCGCCAGATCTCCTTCTCCAGCTGCTCTCCTTGGATTCCGACCGGTGGGATCGTTCCCCACCACTTCCTCTTGCCATGGACCAAGATTTTTTCCCCAAATCCCTCTCTTTCTAGTTGGTTCTCTTGTCTCTAGGTTTTTGGGGAGATGCATGTGTTCTTGAGATTTTAGGCCAAATCTTTGCAAGAGAAGGTTGTAGGAGAGTAGTGTTGCATAGAAATTATACTTGATATATTGTCGCGTGGTAGATTTGATCAACCGTAGTTCCGCCGTGGTTTCGCGCGTCTTCTCAGATTCAAATGTAGGTTCGGATCTGACGCAGTGCGGTACTACCGTGCTTCTGGTGCGATACTACCGCTTGTCCGGTACTACCGCCCGTTCGGTGCGGTACTACCGCATGTTCTGTGGCACTAAGGTCTTACTACCGCTCCAAGCCACGGTACTACCGTATCCTCACATGGTACTACCGCGACTAGGAGTGGTACTAAAATTTTAGTACCGCACGACCAGGCAGCACTGCTGTTGTTGTCCCATCTTCCTCGTGGCATTTATCCCGTATGCTTTCTACCTGTTTCCCTTGCTTTGCCGTGGTCTTTGCATTGATTCTTCTCGCTCTTTGTGTGTGCTTTCTCTTGTGTCTTAGGTCGTGGCTCTCGCCGTTCCAATCCCAGTCATGACACTGGCTCCAAGCGACTGCGCAATCCTCAAGATGAAGCACTAGAGGGCTCCAGTGCCCCCAAGCGCAATGTCAAGACCACTGCCAGCAAGCAAAAGGAACCTGCTAAGGGCATGGACGAGATTCCCCTCACTGAGTACATCGAACGCCGAAAGATCAACCCTTATGTGAATGCTCGTGCTATCCTCAGAGGCAATGAGTTTTTTTGGACCAAGCAGCAGGCTCTCATTTATCTGGATGTCATCAAGAACAAGCAAAACACCTACGTGGATGTCAAGTGGATAGACATGAATCACTTGAGGAAGGACAAGTTTCGTGACTACTTTGGAGAAGCTCTGGATTTGGTGGAGTAGTTCGGTATTGAACATGTGATCTCTTTCCACCTTGACTATGACCCTGAGCTTATCTGTCAGTTCTTTGCCTCAGTTCACTTTCACCCCGGGGATGAGCGGAGGATGACCTGGATGACCAATGGCCATCAGTTGACTGCTACCTGGAAGGAGTTCATGGATCTGCTCCACATTCCTGATGACGGGCTCCACACACCCGTTGGTGTTCGCCCCCACGCCAATTCTGAGTCTGCTAGCAAGAGCAAGCTTCAGCTGTTCTATGTTGAGAAGGTGCTTCCCAGTGGCAAGTCGACTTGGGTGCTGAACTCTTTTCTGGATATCATGCATCGCATCCTCCGCAACACTCTGTTCCCTCACATTGGTGACAAGGACAAGGTTCATGCCTATCTGGTGGACATGATGCTCTTGTGCGAGGAGGCTCGTACGTCTCAGACTCAGCCACTTGATGTCTCACACATCATGTGGTGTGAGCCTCGGTTTGCGGTGTACACCCGCAAGGTACCTATCTATGGACCATACCTATTTCTGTTGATCTCCATGACTTGGGAGAAGATGTACCCTGGTGATGAGTTCCTTGCTCCAGACTGGATTCGGCATGAGTCCATCAGTCTCCGCGTCAAGCCCAACTGGGCCAACACTACTACTCGTGTTGAGACATCTGCTGCTAGGAGGGGTGTTGATGAGGAGGAGACTCGCGCAGAGGATGTTGCTGAGGACCATGCTGCTAGGTCTTCCCAACCTTCCTCTCAGCCCTTGTGGGCCAAGAAGCTGAAGGACAAGATGAAGACTCTTTTCTGCATGCAAGCAAAGGGGCAGTACAGGACTCATGTGTCATCCAAGGAGAGTCGCCGCTGCGACAAGAAGGTTATGAGGCTCTTTGGAGAGGACGTCTCTGGCGGTTCTGAGGATGCCATCACGCTAGAGGCTGAATGGATGGCGAAGCAAGGCTTCAAGTGGACTAGTTCTGAGGAGGACATCGAGGAGCCCGTCCCCGCCGCCGAGTCTGACGCGGAGCACGAGGAGCGTTGGGATGATTTCTCTGCCTGAGCCACCCCTTGTGTGTAGGTGTCCTCTCTTCCTTTTTGGTGTCTCGATGCCAAAGGGGGGAAAGTGTAGGGATTTGCATGCTTTCGAGTCGTGTCGTGTTTGATGTTTGCTTTCTAGTTTGGACCTTTGTTGTTTTGGTTTGGTTTGCGCCTTTGAGACTTATCCTTCATATGGTGTAAGACATATGCACTCTATTCTATCTTAGTGAGCTTATGATTGTGCTACTTATGCTATGCTCGTATTTGCTATCTTGTCTAGTGTTAGCCTTACTATTGCAAGATATGCCTTGTCTCTGTAATATAGGGGGAGCTTTGATCCTAGTATGTGTGCCGTGCAGTCCAAAGCACCCATCTAGTTGGCACACATCTAGGGGACCCGTCTACATTCTAGAGAGGAGGGGTTTGCGTTTGCTTAATATTATTTCCCTTTGCAAATCCCGTATTGTCATCAATCCACCAAAAAGGGGGAGATTGTAAAGGCATATTTATCCCTAAGGTGTTTTGGTGATCGATGACAATGCTTTTGCGGACTAATCGTGTGTCTTGAGTTTCCCAGACATTTCATCGCTAGGCACAAGATGGGTTGGTGTCCCTCGAAGACTATTGAAGACGGCATTTTTCTACGTTTCCTTTTGGTGGATTTGAGTCATAGGAAAGCCGTACTATTAAGAGGGGGTCCGCGTCGGAAAGGTTCGGGTGGAATCATCACGTACACGTTTTCTTCCTTGTCCCCTCCTTTCCCCTGCACTTTGGAGCATCCTCTGTTTATCCTCTTTGCCTTGTCCTGGCTGTTGTTGATGGGCTTGCAGTAGTACTGCTCCCTGGAGAGCGGTAGTACCACAGGCACCCGCGTTAGTACCGTTGGAAATCATACATGCAGACGTGTGTGATCCAATGAGAATTGGAGCGTGTGGTGGATATCGCCATTTTCTCATCTTCACTGACGATTTGAGTAGATTTACTTAATGAAGCACAAGTCTGAAACGTTTGAAAAGTTCAAGCGATTTCAGAGTGAAGTTAAGAACCATCATAACAATAAGATCATGTTCCTACGATCTGATCAAAAGGGGATTTTCTGAGTTATGAGTTTGGCAATCACTTAAGACATTGTGGAATTGTTTCATAGTTGAAGCCACCTGGAACACCACAAGGTAATGGTGTGTCCGGACGTCGTAATCGAACCCTATGAGATATGGTGCAATCTATGATGTCTCTTACCAATCTACCATTTTCATTTTGAGGTTATGCGTTAGAGACAACTGCATTCACTTTAGATAGGACACCATCTAAGTCCGTTGAGACGACGTCATATGAACATTGGTTTGGCAAGAAACCAAAGTTGTTGTTTCTTAATGTTTGGGGATGCGATGCTTAGGGATTCAGCCGGAGAAGCTCGAACCCAAAGCAGACAAACACATCTTCATAGGATACCCAAGGGTGACAGTTGGATATACCTTCTATCTCAGATCCGAGGGCAAATTGTTTGTCGCTAAGAACGAGTCCTTTCTCGAGAAGGAGTTTCTCTCGAAAGAATTGAGTGGGAGGAAGATAGAACTTGATGAGGTTGTTGAACCTTTACTTCAACCAGAGAGTGACGCAACACAGAAGATGTTTTCTGTGGCGCCTACGTCTGTTGACTAGGAAGTTAATGATAGTGATCATGAAGCTTCGGATCAAGTTGCTATCGAACCTCGTAGGTCGACAAGGACATGTACTACTCCTAAGCGGTACGGTAATCCTGTCTTAGATATCATGTTGTTAGACAACAATGAACCTACGATCTATGGAGAAGCGATGGTGGGCCCGTATTCCGACAAATGGTTAGAAGCCATGAAATCCGAGATAGGATCCATATATCAGAACAAAGTATGGACTTTGGTGGACTTGCCCGATGATCGGCAAGCCATTGAGATAAATGGGTCTTTAAGAAGAAGACGGACGTGGGCGGTAATGTTACCGTTTATGAAGCTCGACTTGTGGGAAAGAGTCTTTTCACAAGTTCAAGGAGTTGACTACGATGAGAATTTCTCACCCGTAGCGATGCTTAAGTCCGTCGGAATCATGTTAGCATTAGCTGTATTTTTCGATTATGAAATCTTACAAATGGATGTCAAAACAAGTTTTCTTACCAGTTTTCGTAAGAAAAGGTGTATGTGATACAATAAAAGGTTTTGTCGATCCCAAGGATGCTAAAAGGTATGCTGGCTCCAGCAATCCTTCTATGGACTAGAGCAAGCATCTCGGAATCGGAATATATGTTTTGATGGAGTGATCAAAGCTTTTAGGTTTATACAATGTTTGCTAGAAACTTGTATTTACAAGAAAGTGAGTGGGAGCACTACAACATTTCTGATAAGTATATGTGGATGACGTATGGTTGATTGGAAATGATGTAGAATTTCTGGAAAGCATAAACAGTTGTTTGAAGAGTGATTTTCAAAGGAAGACCTGGATAAAGCTGCTTACATATTGGGCATCAAGATCTATAGAGATAGATCAAAACGCCTGATGATACTTTCAAAGAATGCACACCTTGACATGTTTTTGAAGGAGTTCAAAATAGATCAGTCAAAGAAGGGGTTCTTACCTGAGTTGTAAGGTGTGAAGTTGAGTAAGACTCAAAGCTTGACCACGACAGAAGAAAGAGGAAGGACGAAGGTCGTCCCCTATGCTTTTGTCATAGGCTCTATACAGTATGCCATGCTGAGTACCGCACCTGATGTGTGCCTTGCCACATGTCGGGCAAGAGGGTACAAAGGTGATCTAGGAGTGGATCACCGGATAGCGGTCAAAAATTATCCTTAGAGGAATAAGGAAAGGTTTCTCGGTTATGGAGGTGATAAAGAGTTCGACGTAAAGAGTTACGTCGATGCAAGCTTAACACCTATCTGGATAGCTCTGAGTAGAGATACCGGATACGTATAATGGAGCAATAATTTGGAATAGCTCCAAGTGGAACGTGGTAGCGGCATCTACGATATGCCATAAAGTTTTGCGAAATACATAGGGATCTGAATATGGAAAGACCCATTGACTACAACCTCTCTCATAAGCATAACATGATCAAACCCAGGACTCTTTGAGTGTTTATCACATAGTGATGTGAACTAGAACATTGAGTCTAGTAGACTCTTGGATGTTGGTCACATGACGATGTGACCTGTGAGTGTTAATCACATGGCGATGTGAACTAGATTATTGACTCTAGTGCAAGTGGGAGACTGTTGGAAATATGCCCTAGAGGCAATAATAAATTAGTTATTATTATATTATATTTCATTGTTCATGATAATCATTTATTATCCATGCTAGAATTGTATTGATAGGAAACTCAGATACATGTGTGGATACATAGACAACACCATGTCCCTAGTAAGCCTCTAGTTGACTAGCTCGTTGATCAATAGATGGTTACGGTTTCCTGACCATGGACATTGGATGTCGTTGATAACGGGATCACATCATTAGGAGAATGATGTGATGGACAAGACCCAATCCTAAGCCTAGCACAATATCGTGTAGTTCGTTTGCTAAAGCTTTTCTAATGTCAAGTATCATTTCCTTAGACCATGAGATTGTGCAACTCCCGGATACCGTAGGAGTGCTTTGGGTGTGCCAAACGTCACAACGTAACTGGGTGGCTATAAAGGTACACTACAGGTATCTCCGAAAGTGTCTATTGGGTTGGCACGAATCGAGACTGGGATTTGTCACTCCGTGTAAACGGAGAGGTATCTCTGGGCCCACTCAGTAGGACATCATCATAATGTGCACAATGTGACCAAGGAGTTGATCACGGGATGATGTGTTACGGAACGAGTAAAGACACTTGCCGGTAACGAGATTGAACAAGGTATCGGGATACCGACGATCGAATCTCGGGCAAGTATCGTACCGCTGGACAAAGGGAATTGAATACGGGATTGATTGAATCCTTGACATCGTGGTTCATCCGATGAGATCATCGTGGAACATGTGGGAGCCAACATGGGTATCCAGATCCCGCTGTTGGTTATTGACCGGAGAGTTGTCTCGGCCATGTCTGCATGACTCCCGATCCCGTAGGGTCTACACACTTAAGGTTCGATGACGCTAGGGTTATAGGGAAAGTATGTACACAGTTACTGAATGTTGTTCGGAGTCCCAGATGAGATCCCGGACGTCACGAGGAGTTCCAAAATGGTCCAGAGGTAAAGATTGATATATAGGAAGTACGGTTATGGCCACCGGAAGTGTTCCGGGCATCACCGGTAGTGTATCGGGACCACCGGAGGGGTCCGGGGGTCCACCGGGAGGGGCCACGGGCCCCGGAGGCATACATGGGCCAAGTGTGAGAAGGGACCAGCCCCTAGGTGGGCTGGGGCGCCTCCCCACCAAGGCCCATGCGCCTGAGGGGAAGAGGGGGCAAACCCTAAGGGCAGATGGGCCCTAAGGCCCATGCCTGGTGCGCCTCCCTCTCCCCCCCACTTGGCCGCCACCCCAGATGGGGATTGGGGCTGCCGCCACCCCTAGGGTGGAAACCCTAGGTGGGGTCGCAGCCCTCCCTCTCCCCCTATATATAGTGGAGGCAAAGGGGGAGCCCAACTAGATGAAGTCTTTCCCCTGTTGGCGCAGCCCTACCCCTCTTCCTCCTTGTCTCTCGTAGTGCTTGGCGAAGCCCTGCTGGAGTCCCGCGCTCCTCCACCACCACCACGTCGTCGTGTTGCTGCTGGATGGAGTCTTCCCCAACCTCTCCTTCTCCCCTTGCTGGATCAAGGTGTAGGAGACGTCACCGGGCTGTACGTGTGTTGAAAGCAGAGGTGCCGTCCGTTCGGCGCTAGGATCATCGGTGATTTGGATCACGACGAGTACGACTCCATCAACCCGTTCACTTGAATGCTTCCGCTTAGCGATCTACAAGGGTATGTAGATGCACTCTCCTTCCCCTCGTTGCTAGATTACTCCATAGATTGATCTTGGTGATGCGTAGAAAATTTTAAATTTCTGCTACGATCCCCAACATCAACGCCCTCCGTCGATGCATCACCGAAATAAAGTCTAGACGGGGAGAACCTTATTCCATCTTCAGGGAGCTGCCGCTGTCTCATTTTCCTGAGCAGGACACAAACCCTAAGAAAACTAAAATATACGTCTAAAAACGAAGCCCTCTCGCCGGCAAGTGCCAGGATCCACCGCGTCCCCATCCACCGGAGACAAGGCGGATCGGCGGCGGACAAAGGAACCCTAACTTTTTTAAGAGTCAATCTTGCGGCCTTTTTATTAACTAAGTGGCCTCAGCCATGATAATGTCTCGAATACAAACTGGAGGGACATAAAACCAACTTTCACAGAATTTATTAAGGCAACTATCTCTAGCTAGGTTGTGCGCCGCCCGATTGGTGGAGCGTCTAGCCCAAACCACATGAAATTCATCCTGATCAAGAGGCACAAGAGGAACATACCAGGATCTAACCAGCTCTGAACTCAACAGATCCTGCATCATGCCCTGGTTGTCTGTCTTGAGGACAATCTTCCTCGTGCCCACCTCAATAGCAAGCTGGATACCACGCCGACACGCCAACAACTCTGCATGTTCCGAGTCGATGACGATAGTGTTGGGGAACATAGTAATTTTAAAAAAAATCCTACGCACATGCAAGATCATGGTGATGCATAGCAACGATAGGGGAGAGTGTCCTCCACGTACCCTCGTAGATCGTAAGCGGAAGCGTTATGACAATGCGGTTGATGTAGTCGTAAGTCTTCACGATCGACCGATCCTAGTACCGAACGTACGGCACCTCTGCGATCTGCACACGTTCAGCTCGGTGACGTCCCACAAACTCACGATCTAGTAGAGCTTTGAAGGAGAGTTCTGTCAGCACGATGGCGTGATGACGGTGTTGATGAAGCTACCGACACATGGCTTCGCCTAAGCACCACTATGATATAACCGAGGTGGATTATGGTGGAGGGGGGCACCGCACACGGCTAAAAGATCAATGATCAACTTGTGTGTCTGTGGGGTGCCCCCTGCCCCCGTATATAAAGGAGCAAGGGGGAGGCCGGACGTCCCTAGGAGGGCGCGCCAAGAGGAGTCCTCCTAGTAGGAGTAGGACTCCCCTTTCCTAGTCCCACTAGGAGGGGGAAGGAAGGAGTGGGAGAGGGGAAAGGCAAGGGGGACGCTGCCCCCTCCCTTTCCTTGTCCTATTCAGACTCAAGGGGAGGGGGCGCGTGGCCTACCCTGGCCGGCCCCTCTCTTTCTCAGCTAGGGCCCATCAAGGCCCATTAGCCCCCCGGGGGTTCCGGTAACCCCTCTGACACTCCGGTTTTCTCCGAGATCACCCGAAACCCTTTCGGTGTCTGAATATAGCCGTCCAATATATCAATCTTTATGTCTCGGCCATTTCGAGACTCCTCGTCATGTCCGTGATCACATCCGGGACTCCGAACAACCTTCGGTACATCAAAACACATAAACTCATAATACAAATCGTCATAGAAAGTTAAGCGTGCGGACCCTATGGGTTCGAGAACTATGTGGACATGACCGAGACACATCTCCGATCAATAACCAATAGCGGAACCTGGATGCTCATATTGGCTCCTACATATTCTACGAAGATCTTTATCGGTCAAACCGCATAACAACATACGTTGTTCCCTTTGTCATCGGTATGTTACTTGCTCGAGATTCGATCGTCGGTATCTCAATACCTAGTTCAATCTCGTTACCGGCAAGTCTCTTTACTCGTTCCGTAATGCAACATCCCGTAACTAACTCATTAGTCACATTGCTTGCAAGGCTTATAGTGATGTGCATTACCGAGAGGGCCCGGAGATACCTCTCCGACAATCGGAGTGACAAATCCTAATCTCGATCTATGCCAACTCAACAAACACCATCGGAGACACCTGTAGAGAACCTTTATAATCACCCAGTTACGTTGTGACGTTTGGTAGCACACGAAGTGTTCCTCCGGCATTCGGGAGTTGCATGATCTCATAGTCATAGAAACATGTATAAGTTATGGAGAAAGCAATAGCAAAAAACTAAACGATCATTATGCTAAGCTAACGGTTGGGTCAAGTCAATCACATCATTCTCTAATGATGTGATCTCGTTAATCAAATGACAACTCGTGTCTATGGTTAGGAAACATAACCATCATTGATTTAACAAGCTAGTCAAGTAGAGGCATACTAGTGACATTTTGTTTGTCTATGTATTCACACATGTACTAAGTTTCCAGTTAATACAATTCTAGCATGAATAATAAAAATTTATCATGATATAAGGAAATATAAATAACAACTTTATTATTGCCTCTAGGGAATATTTCCTTCAGTCTCCCACTTGCGCTAGAGTCAATAATCTAGTTCACATCGTCATGTGATTTAACACCAATAGTTCACATCTTTATGTGATTAGTTCACATCTCCATGTGACTAACACCCAAAGGGTTTACTAGAGTCAATAATCTAGTTCACATCGCTATGTGATTGACACCCAAAGAGTGATCATTTTTTGCTTGTGAGAGAAATTTAGTCAACGGGTCTGCCACATTCAGAGCCATATGTATTTTGCAAATTTTCTATGTCTACAATGCTTTGCACGGAGCTACTCTAGCTAATTGCTCCCACTTTCGATATGTATCTAGATCGAGACTTAGAGTTATCCAAATCAGTGTCAAATCTTGCATTGACGTAACTCTTTACAGTGAACCCTTTGTCACCTCCATAACCGAGAAACATTTCCTTATTACACTAAGGATATTTTTGACCGCTGTCCAGTGATCCACTCTTGGATCACTATTGTACCCTCTTGCCAAACTTATGGTGAGGTACACAATAGGTCTGGTACACAGCATAGCTTACTTTATAGAACCTATGACTGAGGCATAGGGAATGACTTTTCCTTCTCTTTCTATTTTCTGTCGTGGTTGGGTTTTGAGTCTTTTATTCAACTTCACACCTTGCAACACAGGCAAGAACTCCTTCTTTGACTTTTAATTCAAAATCTTGTCAAGGTATGTACTCATTGAAAATATATCAAGCGTCTTGATCTATCTCTATAGATCTTGATGCTCAATATGTAAGTAGCTTCATCGAGGTCTTTCTTTGAAAAACTCTTTTCAAACACTCCTTTATGCTTTCCAGAAAATTCTACATTATTTCTGATCAACAATATGTCATTCACATATACTTATCAGAAATGTTGTAGTGCTCCCACTCACTTTCTTGTAAATACAGGCTTCACCGCAAGTCTGTATAAAACCATATGCTTTGATCACATTATCAAAGTATATATTCCAACTCTGAGATGCTTGCACCAGTCCATAGATGGATCACTGGAGTTTGCACACTTTATTAGCACCTTTAGGATTGACAAAACCTTCTTGTTGAATCATATACAACTCTTCTTTAAGAAATCCATTAAGGAATGCAGTTTTGACATCCATTTGCCACATTTCATAAAATGTGGCAATTGCTAACATGATTCAGACAGACTTAAGCATCGATACGAGTGAGAAAATCTCATCGTAGTCAACATCTTGAACTTGTCGAAAACCTTTTGTGACAATTCGAGCTTTGTAGATAGTAACACTACTATCAGTGTTTGTCTTCCTCTTGAAAAACCATGTATTCTTAATGGCTCACCAATCAACGGGCAATCAATCAAAGTCCATACTTTGTTCTAATACATGGATCTCATCTCAGATTTCATGGCTTCAAGCCATTTCGCGGAATCTGGGCTCATCATCGCTTCCTCATACTTCGTAGGTTCGTCATGCTCAATTAACATGACCTCCAGAACAGGATTACCGTACCACTCTGGTGCGGAACGTATTCTGATTGACCTACGAGCTTCGGTAGTAACTTGATATGAAGTTTCATGATCATCATCATTAACTTCCTCACTAATTGATGTAGGAAATCACTAGAACTAATTTCTGTGATGAACTACTTTCCAATTCGGGAGAAGGTACAATTACCTCATCAAGTTTTACATTCCTCCCAATCACTTCTTTCAAGAGAAACTTCTTCTCTAGAAAGGATCCATTCTTAGCAACGAATATCTTGCCTTCGGATCTGTGATAGAAGGTGTACCCAACAGTTTCCTTTGGGTATCCTTTGAAGACGCATTTCTCCGATTTGGGTTCGAGCTTATCAGGTTGAAAATTTTCACATAAGCATCATATCCCCAAACTATAAGAAACAACGGCTTAGGTTTCTTGCTAAACCACAATTCATATGGTGTCGTCTCAACGGATTTAGATGGTGCCCTATTTAACATGAACGCAGCTGTCTCTAATGCATAACCCCAAAATGATAGTGATAAATCGGTAAGAGACATCATAGATTGCACCATATCTAATAAAGTATGGTTATGACGTTCGGACACACCATTACGTTGTGGTGTTCTGGGTGGCGTGAGTTGCGAAACTATTCGGCATTGTTTCAAATGAAGACCAAACTCGTAACTCAAATATTCTCTTCCACGATCAGATCGTAGAAACTTTATTTTCTTGTTACGATGATTTTCCACTTCACTCTGAAATTCTTTGAACTTTTCAAATATTTCAGACTTATGTTTCATCAAGTAGATATACCCATATCTGCTCAAATCATCTGTGGAGATCAGAAAATAACGATACCCGCCGCGAGCCTCAACACTCATCAGATTGCATACATCAGTATGCATTATTTCCAATAAGTCAGTTGCTTGCTCCATTGTTCCGGAGAACAGAGTTTTAGTCATCTTGCCCACGAGGCATGGTTCGCAAGCATCAAATGATTCATAATCAAGTGATTCCAAAATCCCATCAGCATGGAGTTTCTTCATGCGCTTTACACCAATATGACCTAAACGGCAGTGCCACATATAAGTTGCACTATCATTATTAACTTTGTATCTTTTGGCTTCAATATTATGAATATGTGTATTACTATGATCGAGATTCAATAAACCATTCACCTGGGTGTATGACCTCAGAAGGTTTTATTCATGTAAATAGAATAACAATTATCCTTGACTTAAATGAATAACTGTATTGCAATAAACATGATCCAATCATATTATGCTCTACGCAAACACCAAATAACATTTATTTTAGGTTCAACACTAATCCCGAAGGTAAAGTGAGTGTGCGATGGTGATCTTATCAACCTTGGAATCACTTCCAACTCACATCATCACCTCGCCCTTAACTAGTCTCTGTGTTATTTTGCAACTCCCGTTTTGAGTTACTACTCTTAGTAACTGAACCAGTATCAAATACTGAGGTGTTGTTATAAACACTAGTAAAGTACACATCAATAACATGTATATCAAATATATACTTTTGTTCACTTTGCCATCCTTCTTATCCGCCAAGTATCTAGGGCAGTTCCACTTCCAGTGACCATTTCCTTTGCAGTAGAACCACTCAGTTCCAGGCTTGGGTCTAGCTTTGAGCTTCTTCATGGGAGTAGCAACTTGCTTGCTATTCTTCTTTGAAGTTCCTCTTTCTTTCCCTTTGCCCTTTTTCTTGAAACTAGTGGTCTTGTTAACCATCAACATTTGATGCTACTTCTTGATTTCTACCTTCGTCGATTTTAGCATCGCGAAGAGCTTGGGAATTACTTTCGTTATCCCTTACATATTATAGTTCATCACTATGTTCTAGTAACTTGGTGATAGTGACTAGAGAACTTTGTCAATTACTATCTTATCTGAAAGATTAACTCCCACTTGATTCAAGCAATTGTAGTACCCAGACAATCTGAGCACATGCTCACAAGTTGAGCTATTCTCCTCCATCTTGTAGGCAAAGTACTGTCAGTGGTCTTCTACCTCTCGACACGGACATGAGTATGAAATACCAATTTCAACTCTTAGAACATTTTATATGCTCTGTGGCGTTCAAAACGTTTTTGAAGTCTCGGTTCTAAGCGGTAAAGCATGGTGCACTAAACTATCAAGTAGCCATCATGCCGAGCTTTACCAAACGTTCATAACGTCTGTATCTGCTCCTACAATAGGTCTGTCACCTAGCGGTGCATCAAGGACATAATTCTTCTATGCAGCAATGAGGATAATTCTTAGATCACGGACCTAGTCCGCATTATTGCTACTATCATCTTTCAACATAGTTTTTTTCTAGGAACATATCAAAAATAAATGGGGAGCTACATCGTGAGCTATTGATCTACAACATAGCTATGCAAATACTATCAGGAATAAGTTCATGATAAATTAAAGTTCAATTAATCATATTACTTAAGAACTCCCACTTAGATAGACATCCCTCTAGTCATCTAAATGATCACGTGATCCAAATCAACTAAACCATGTCCGATCATCACGTGAGATGGAGTAGTTTTCAATGGTGAACATCACTATGTTGATCATATCTACTATATGATTCACGCTCGACCTTTCGGTCTCCAGTGTTCCGAGGCCATATCTGCATATGCTAGGCTCGTCAAGTTTAACCTGAGTATTCCGTGTGTGCAAAACTGTCTTGCACCCGTTGTATGTGAACGTAGAGCTTATCACACCTGATCATCACGTGGTGTCTCGGCACGACGAACTGTCGCAACGGTGCATACTCAGGGAGAACACTTATACCTTGAAATTTAGTGAGGGTCATCTTATAATGCTACCGCCGTACTAAGCAAAATAAAATGCATAAAAGATAAACATCACATGCAATCAAAATATGTGACATGATATGGCCATCATCATCTTATGCCTTTGATCTCCATCTCCAAAGTACGTCATGATCTCCATCGTCACCGGCATGCCACCATGATCTCCATCATCTTGATCTCTATCAACGTGTTGTCACATGGTCGTCTCGCCAACTATTGCTTTTGCAACTATTGCTATCGCATAGCGATAAAGTAAAGCAATTGTATGGCGCTTGCATCTTATGCAATAAAGAGACAACCACAAGGCTCTTGTCAGTTGCCAATAACTTTAACAAAACATGATCATCTCATACAACAATTTATATCTCATCACGTCTTGACCATATCACATCACAACATGCCCTGCAAAAACAAGTTAGATGTCCTCTACTTTGTTGTTGCAAGTTTTACGTGGCTGCTACGGGCTGAGCAAGAACCGTTCTTACCTACGCATCAAAAACCACAACGCGGTATAGTGATTGCTTTTTGATCTTCAGAAAGAACCCTGTTCATTGAATCTGATTCAACTAAAGTTGGAGAAACTGACACCCACCAGCCACCTATGTGCGAAGCACGTCGGTAGAACCAGTCTCGCGTAAGCGTACGCGTAATGTCGTTCTGAGCCGATACCGCCGAATCAAGAAACAACTAGTGACGGCAAGCAATATGTATATACCCACGCCCACAACTCCTTTGTGTTTGTGTTCTACTCATGCATATAACATCTACGCATAAACCTGGCTCGGATACCACTGTTGGGGAACATAGTAATTTCAAAAAAATTCCTACGCACATGCAAGATCATGGTGATGCATAGCAACGAGAGGGGAGAGTGTCGTCCACGTACCCTCATAGACCGTAAGCGGAAGCGTTATGACAACGCGGTTGATGTAGTCGTACGTCTTCACGATCGACCGATCCTAGTACTGAACGTACGGCACCTCTGCGATCTGCACACATTCAGCTCGGTGACGTCCCACGAACTCACGATCTAGTAGAGCTTCGAAGGAGACTTCCGTCAGCACGGCGGCATGATGACGGTGTTGATGAAGCTACCGACGCAGGGCTTCGCCTAAACACCGCTACGATATGACCGAGGTGGATTATGATGGAGGGGGGCACCGCACACGGCTAAAAGATCAATGATCAACTTGTGTGTCTCTGGGGTGCCCCCTGCTCCCATATATAAAGGAGCAAGGGGGGAGGCCAGCCGACCCTAGGAGGGCACGCCAAGAGGAGGAGTCCTCCTCCTAGTGGTAGTAGGACTCCCCTTTCCTAATCCCACTAGGATGGGGAAGGAAGGAGTGGGAGAGGGGAAAGGCAAGGGGGACGTCGTCCCTCCTTTCCTTGTCCTATTCGGACTCAAGGGGAGGGGGCGTGTGGCCTGCCCTGGCCGGCCCCTCTCTCTCTCCACTAGGGCCCATCAAGGCCCATTAGCCCCCGAGGGGGTTCCGATAACCCCTCCGGCACTCCAGTTTTCTCCGAGATCACCTGAAACCCTTCCGGTGTCCGAATATAGCCGTTCAATATATCAATCTTTATGTCTCAACCATTTCGAGACTCCTTGTCATGTACGTGATCACATTCGGGACTCCGAACTACCTTCGGTACATCAAAACACATAAACTCATAATATAACTGTCATCGTAACGTTAAGCGTGTGGACCCTACGGGTTCGAGAACTATGTAGACATGACCGAGACACATCTCCGGTCAATAACCAATAGCGGAACCTGGATGCTCATATTGGCTCCTACATATTCTACGAAGATCTTTATCGGCCAAACCGCATAACAACATACGTTGTTCCCTTTGTCATCAGTATGTTACTTGCCCGATATTCGATCGTCGGTATCTCAATACCTAGTTCAATCTCGTTACAGGCAAGTCTCTTTACTCGTTCCGTAACGCAACATCCCATAACTAATTCATTAGTCACATTGCTTGCAAGGCTTATAGTGATGTGCATTACCGAGAGGGTCCAGAGATACCTCTTCGATAATCGGAGTGACAAATCCTAATCTCGATATATGCCAACTCAACAAGCACCATCGGAGACACCTGTAGAGCACCTTTATAATTACTCAGTTACGTTGTGACGTTCGGTAGCACACAAAGTGTTCCTCCGGCATTCGGGAGTTGCATGATCTCATAGTCATAGAAACATGTATAAGTTATGGAGAAAGCAATAGCAAAAAACTAAACGATCATCGTGCTAAGCTAACGGTTGGGTCAAGTCAATCACATCATTCTCTAATGATGTGATCTCGTTAATCAAATGACAACTCATGTCTATGGTTAGGAAACATAATCATCATTGATTCAACGAGCTAGTCAAGTAGAAGCATACTAGTGACATTCTGTTTGTCTATGTATTCACACATGTACTAAGTTTCCGGTTAATACAATTCTAGCATGAATAATAAACATTTATCATAATATAACGTGTCATGAGTTAATTAGTGATTTTGAAATGGTTATTATTCAACATTGTATTAGGGAGTCTAATAATGTTGCACATGAGCTAGCCAAGCTTGGCATGGTTAATCTGCCGGTTTTGTGGGCGATGCAATACTTCTTTGATTTTAATCAAGCTAACAATGACGGCCTTTCACCCCAGAATAATAAACACGGCCGGTCGTCCCGTTCAGTCATTCACTGGCCAAAAAGTTGATGTTGATTAGAAATCACTTTTACATAGTACTTTTAAATAGTGATCTAAACACTTTTATATTAGTTTACAGAGGAAGTAATTAACTTTCCTACTGACTTTGGATCCCCACCAAGAGGCAGAAAAGCATGTGTCTTCACATTGACCACACATATTAAGAACATATGGATCGATCATACTCCACTCTCCAAACCGTAGACAATATTACAACATGTCGTGTGTGTCAGTGTGTGGAACCCTTTAAATTTCACCTGTCCATCGGCACAAGTTTTCTTAGTGCAACTAACGTAAACAACACAAGACGCGGCCGATCTCCTCGTTAATTAAGATCCCAGCTCGAGCTTTTGGGGAGGCGCCAAGAGGCATGTGAAGCTCGCACATGGTTTGTTCAAAAGTTCAAATTAAACGAGGCTGTGTCCTGTGGGTTAGAAAATAAGGTAGGCCAAGCCTTTGCTTCCGTTGAGAGCCAGACCCATGGACGGTTCCATTCGGCCTGTGAGCTCGCTACGCGTCACCTCGGAAGCTCAAATTATCTGCGATGACTATTTATCGCATTAAGCGAGATGAAAAGTTTCTCTCACTGAAGCATCTGTAACTATCGTGCCGACCCATTCATGATTTTCTTTGACGAAATAGTGTGAAAGGGGGGGGGGGGGGGGGGTGCAGGGTATCAGTCCTGCGATCTGCTGGTTGCTATGCAGCACTGCTGCCACTGAGCTAACAGCAAGTTCGTATTGAATAAACAGGTTGCGACCTACTAGAAGGAGAAGAGCAGTGTTTTTTTGTTTATCTGATGTCTTCTCCATTTTTTATTTTTTCGTATTCTTTTGGTTTTTGTTTGCTTTTCTTATTTCTTTTCCAGTTTCCTTTTTTTCGTTGTTATACTTTGGTTTTTTCTTGTTTTTCATTTTGATTTCTCTTTGTTTTTTCATTGTTCTTATCCATATTTCTTTTCTTTTTCTTTTTTTATTCGGTTTTTGTTTCCTTTCTCCTTTTTCTATGTTTCTCTTTGTTTCATTTCTCTTTTTTCCTCTTTTGCATTTGCTTCTTTGGTTTTAGTTTTCATTTTATTTTTTCTCTGGTTTATTTTTATTTTGACACATTTTTTAATACATTATCAACATTTTTCCTACACATTTGTAACATTTTTTAAATACATGGTCTACATTTTTTGCATACTTTTTAACATTTTTAAATGCTTGATTAACATTTTCAAAACACTTGTTAAACATTTTTTTTAAAATACTTGATTAACACTTTTACATACATGATCAATTTTTTTTCATCATTTAATTGATACATGATCAACAACTTTTTTATACACATTTAACATTTCCCAAATGCTTGATTAATATTTTTTAAATACTTGTTCAACATTGTTTTTTGAGATGCTTGATTAACATTTTTATATACATGATCAAAAAAGTAATAATTTTTTTAGTAAGTGATCAACATTTTTTGTATACACGTTCAACATTGTCCGAACACTTGTTCAACATTTTTGAAATGCTTGTTCAATATTTTTTAATACTTACTAGCAAACATGCCCGTGCGTTTCAATGGGATAACAAAATTCCTCTCATACACAATCTCGAGACATTAGTAAATCTCTTGAAATCTTGGATGATGCCACACTAAAAACAACATTTTAAATGATATTGCGCAAAAAATAAAGATGTGATGATTTTTGAAGTGTATTCAAGGTGTTTCCGATTTATAGACAATAAAAATATCTATCTAGTTGCAGGTATCTCTTTACGCTTTTGTTGCCGTTCCTCCTCGGTGATGCCCAACAAATATTTGCATTACGATGAAAATAGCAAAGTATGTTTTATTAATTAACGATAGCATATGCATAAGAGCATTATTTTTGTCTTCCTGATATATGTGTTTTTATTTGTAATCCAAGTGAAGTCTTATTTTGGTTGCAAACATATTAGACAGCTCCATCAAAAACAATCAATTTGTAAGGACATGCATACCAAATGATCAAGTTTGTATATCAACATCGATATTCTTAAAAAAATCATTGTGGAAACAATTTAAAACAACATGAAAATTAAAGTCAAGCCATTGGTTTACGTAAATCTTGTATCGGCAACATTGTGCTTTTTTTTCTACATTAGAAACATTTTATGTATACACATTTTAATACTTTCCAATTTCATGGTCAACATTTTTCAAAACATATTTATTTTTTATGTCTACTTTTTATACACATTCTACATTTTTTGTATACATCAGGAACATTTTTCATATACACGTTTAACATTGTCCAAATACATGATAATATTTTTGAACAGCTTATATTTTTTATGTCTACTTTGTTAAATACACATTGTATTTTTTTGTATACATTTTTCTTATACATCAGAAACATTTTTTTCTATGGACATTTAACATCTTTTAAATGCATGATTAACATTTTCAAAAAAGAAAAAAATATTATTTTTTTCTATATGCACTATACTTTTTCTGTATATAATGGAAACATTTTTTCTATACAAGTTTAATATTTCTTTAATGCATGATTAACACTTTTTCAAAGTTTGCATATAAGTGATTTTTATAATTAAAACATTTGGAGTATTTTGATATAAAGCCGTAAGAAAAAAATACAACAATGAATGTAAAAAGTAAGTGCTGAAGGCCGCGCTGGGCCGGCCCAATCGGGCATCTGTTTAATAAAGAAAAGGGGGGGGGGGGGCAAAAAGGAGAGAATGTGGGATCAAATCTGGGTCTCCTAAGTGGAAGAGCAAGCGTCCAACCAGTCGGGGTGGCTATGCACTTGTGATTCGTTGGGGGATTGCTGCCTATTGAATCAAAACCAATGGCTGACTTATAAAGAAAAAAACGAATCATTTGTTCCACTTACCGGTGGCATAGGGGGTAATTCATGCAAACTCTAGGGGCAATTCCACGACGGACGAATACAAATGTATTAGGAGAATATGTCCATGCATTGCAATGGGAGAACAAATCACATAAGGCTTGCGTAGACATGGTAGAGATCTCAAGCGATTGATAGACCCTGCTTGACCTATATTGATGAATCATACACCTCACATTTATCCATCCCAACATGGTTTGTTCCATGACCTAAAATTGTGAAACCAGACTAGATAGAACCATGCATGGTTACGAAAATCATACTTCATTCAAGCAACGTGAATCTCGGCCTTGACTAAGTCGAGTGGTGAGATTCTAGGACATGCGGATCCAACATTATTGGAGGAGCACCGAGGACAATGCCCTACTTTATGCCAGACTTTGTGTCCTCCTCATGAGTCGGTGACGGGTGCCAGAGACGGGCTTCTCCGTGGTAGCACGACATGTCGCCTGCCTATGGTTCAACCCTTGTATTATTTTTGATCTTTTAGCTGATAAATTCCACACCTTCATCTAACTTGCATATTTTATAATGATTATCTTATATTATTTTTGGCATTTGCATTCCATCATGCCATTAAATACTCACACCAAATTAAAAACTATGAACATTTTCAGAAAATCATTTGGGCCTTACTTCTATTTTATACAATTGCTTTTCCAAATTCCTTTTTGAGCCTTTAGAGAAATACCATGCCTTTTTTACTTCAATTTTGGTCCCCAAACTTTACCATTAATTCTTTTATCAATTTACCAACCTCCAAAAAAAATCAAATGAGTTTGAATTTAAACCTTGCATTGCCCATTTCTAATTTTCTTGGAACAAGCGCATTTTTTCAAGTCCAGGAAAATAGTACCTTCCTGATAGATCATTCCTAACCCTCTTTTTTTAATGATTCTCTATTTATATTAATAAATAGAAAAATATAGGATTTTGTTTTGAGTGATCCAGAAAAAAGATAAGAGAGTTAGGAGAGAGAGGGAGAGGGAGGGAGAGAGAGAGAGAGCAGCAACTAAACCGCGTGGCCCATTTGGCCTACGGCCCAGCCCTTAACCTAGCTACCAGACCGATCCCCTGCCTCACAAAAAATGGACCGATCCCCTCGCTCTCTCCCACCTCGCTTCGTCAGGGAGGCGCCCCATGCGCCACGCCCGATCCCCGACACCCGCGGTCACGGCCCGACCCCGGCGAGGCTGCACCGCCCTCGGCCTCGCTCTTCCTTGCGCTCACCTTTGTGCTCCTCCTCTCATGTTGCATCGCCCACCATGTCCGAGCCGCTTGCCTCCATTCCCATGACGCTCGTGGATAGCACCACCGTGGCTGCATCCTACACCGCGCTACCGCACCCCCTGCTGCCATCTGCTACAGCAAGCCGCCGCCTCGTCCGACCTCCTCTCGTTGCGTCGCCCCTCCTTTTCCTAGTTTTATTATCCTCCCCCATCTCCTTGTCTCCTTTTTGACAGGAGTCCCGGATGCCATGAATTCGCCCGGGAAGCCGCCTCCGGCCGGCCTTCCTCGTCGTCCCCCCGTCCTCACCGCCCGCCTCCGAATCCTCCCCAGCCCCTGCCGCGCACGGATTCGTTCGCTGCAAGCTTCAGTCGCCACCGTCGTTCTGTAGACCACGGGTTGAATAGATGAAAACATAGGGTCCTATTTGTAAAACCAAAACGTTTTCTTGGCTACCCACTTAAAAAAGGATTGCGAGTTCAATTACTACAAAACAGGGGTTTATGCAAAAACGCCACGACGGTGAGCAGGCAGAAGCAATAGATGTTTTATTATTAGGTAAAGAAAAGATTCAACATTTTCAAGAACTTGTTCAACATTTTTCAAATACTTGTGCAACATTTTTAAATACTTGTTTAACATTTTTAAAATGTGTTTTATAGAGTGTTTTTGTAATATATACATATATATATAAATTTAAAGTATAAAAAAGTACAAAAATAAAGCAAAAAATGTGAACAGAAAACAAAAAAACAAAAAAAAGAGGCCGTGGCCTGCCTCGCGCGTGGGCCGGCCGATCTCTATAACAGGATTTACGGGCCAATTCTCTAAACGGACTGATCACCAGGGGGCTTAGAAAGCACTCAAAAAAAAACCAGGGGGCTTAGAATGGGCTTACTTGCAGGTGGTGCGCAGCTGCGACGACGACGACGACCCGTGTGTGCGCATCGGCCCGAACCCAGTCGCGTCGCACTCCACCCAGAGAGGTCACGTGAAAAGCAGCACCAAAAGGGGAACGGACTGCTTGGACTGGAAGCGACCCGCGTCCACCACCGCCGCTTTCCCCGTCTCCCCCTCACCGCGCGGCGACGCCGAGCGACCCAGCGGCGAGCCCGGCATGCATCACGACCCCAACCCCTTCGACGAGGGCACCGCCGGCGACGAGAACCCCTTCTCGGTGAGCCAGCCTCCCCTCTCCCCTCTATCCGCTCATCTATCGCCCCCTCGTTTTGCGGAAAAACCCTCGCTGCCTACGGCGGGGTAGTGGTTCGGCAGATCTGAACTCCCGCGTGCTGTTTCTGTCGCGCTGCAGAATGGAGGAGGCCGCGGCGGGAAGCAGCAGCACGGCTTCCGGCCCACCGAGCCCGTCGGCTTCGGCGGCGGCGGCAGCAGGGGCGACGCCACCGTCGACGTGCCGCTCGGCAACATGGGCGTAAGTCGCTTCATGCGCTACTTATCCTTTTTAGTTTTCGTTCACTCGGCGTTCGGCTGTACGAATCTGATGGTTCTGGTGCGCCGCGCAGGACTCGAATGGCAAGGCGAGGGAGCTCTCGTCGTGGGAATCAGATCTGAGGCGCCGTGAGGCGGTGGGGTTTACTCTCCTCTTTGCCCTTATTAAACTTTAGTTGATTAGGTTGTGTGGTGTCTCACGGCGTTTGTTCTGTGGCTCCAGGATATCAGAAGGAGGGAGGAATCACTGAAGAATGGTGAGCCACTAGCCCACTATCTCGTTGCTGGTGTCAATTGTGTTTCAGTTATGAGTTGTGTTACCAGTAGTGTGCTTATTTCTGCTTTCCTTTTCTTTCTTTGATGCAGCTGGAGTGCCCATGGAGGAGAAGAATTGGCCGCCTTTTTTCCCGATTATCCACCATGACATCGCCAATGAGATACCTGCCAACGTGCAGAAGCTACAGTATCTGGCGTTCGCAAGCTGGCTTGGTACGTATTTGTTGACTGCTGGTTGTGCATTTCTTTTGTATCACTAGTTTGGCAGTAGAATTATGCAATTATGGCATTATAGGTTGTAAATATGGTTCATTTCAGAGGGTCATGATAGTTTCCGTTTTGTGTTGTTTTAATAATTTACAGGAATTGTGCTCTGCCTCTCCTGGAACTTTATTGCTGTCATAGTCTGCTGGATCAAGGAGGGAGGTGGGCGGGCTTTCATCACTACCTATGAATGCCTGGGTGTTCTTGTACAATTTCTGATGCTGAATGGTTGGATTGTTTATGCTTGCAGATTCAAAGCTGTTCTTCCTTGCTACAATCTATGCTTTGCTTGGAGTTCCCCTTTCTTACTTGATGTGGTATAGACCCCTCTATCGTGCAATGAGGTATGCTATCATAGTACCATTTTAACACTTCCACTTATCAATGGAAAAGGACATTGCGAGTGAATTTATTATTTATTTTAGTGCTGTCCACCTATGCATTTCAGAAAGACTGTATTTCTTTTGCTTAAAAGCTCTATGCAGACCTGCAATATTTACTAGTCATTGTTTCCATCTACCGAAACTATTAAAGAGCAGTTTCTGTGAGTTCAGAACATCTGCATATTTTGCATGAATACTTTCTTATCTACACCATTCATGATGCATGCGATAGCTATGGAGGTTGCAAAAATATTCTGGTGGACCTGCAGTAGCTACTACTAATTGTTTCCATTTCATGTATCAGTGGTCAATTGATGGGTATATTCCTTCTATTATAGTTTGATAGATTTTAAAAGTGACTGCAATTTCAGTCCAAATGCTTAACAATTTAAGAGAAAAACTGAACTGTGCATTGTGATGTGTGGAAGCATCTGATATGTTATCTTACTTCTTTGAACAGAACTAACAGTGCATTCAGTTTTGGATGGTTTTTCCTGTGTTACCTGGTAAGATTTGCCTGCAAAGCTTTTTTAACTTTTGACATTTTAACTTCTGTAATAATTTATTACTTATCACATGACCACATTTTTTGTCTTGTTGTTGTTTGGTGCAGATCCACATTGGTTTTTGCATAATTGCTGCCATTGCTCCGCCGATCGTATTCCAAGGGAAATCATTAACGTAAGCTACCACTACTTTTATTCAGTCAACATCGTAACTACCGTTGAAAAATTCCATTGTTCCATTGCACCAGTGTTACTATTCAGAACAACTGGTCACTGAGAGCAGTTTTATTGAAACGAACAGGACGTTAAGAGTTAACAAAAGTCAAATTTGTATAAATAATTGTGGTATATGTGGTTTCACTATTTTGTGGCTTCCATAGTATTGACACAGCTGAATTGCTTGTTTCACTATGTTCCTACAAGATCTGTAATAAATTGTTTGCGTATGATCTTCTAGCATGATCTAGTGCCAGTGTTCTGGACTGACCGACTGACAGTTGAATATCTCAAGTATATGATGAATATATATCATTCTAAATTTTATCAACCCGGGTGTATGTAACCGACTGAAATTGAGTACCATTGACTATTGAGTGGACGCCTGTTATTTTTTTAGCTTAAGACCCACCCCTTCATCATAGGTACTCACTATTGGATGTACGGGACATTCTTCTTAATTATAATGCTAAGCTGTCTCCTTTTCTCTCTAGGGGCATATTGGCTGCGATCGACACTTTCTCTGAGCATGTGATAATTGGGGTGAGAATGTTGTTCCCTGTTGCCTACCCCAACTTGTTTGGGACTGTTTTGTCTGCAATCTCTTGAATATGTCAAGCACTTTGAAGCAGATTTCTCCAAGTATCAACTTGTAGGGCATTAACTATCAATTATTTACTCCTGTAGATCTTTTACTTCGTGGGGTTTGCACTATTTTGCTTGGAGACACTGCTGAGCATCGGGGTTCTTCAGGTCAGAGACAATTTCTTAATTAACTTGCCCTGGCCTTCTGTTGGTTTGCCTTTTTGCCTGTTCTTATGTATTTTCTTCATATGTTACATACTGGTCATATCTAGGGCACGGAATGCAGAAACTAGTAGGTGTTCCTTATATTTCACCTTTTTATGGATTATTATATGTATTTAGTTCACAGCAACTGAATGCAGTTTTTTTTTTCTTTAATATGTTGCGTAACTATTTACCACCTTTTGTTTTAAACCCAGTAAACTTCACCAAGACACAAGTATGCTTATAGTTGTGCCTCTGCATAGTTGAGAAATAATCGGCATAAATTTTGCACGGAAAATTATTATACCTTCTTTTTTGCGAATAGGAAAATTATTATACTTGTAAAATTTGTTGTACAACTTGCAAATCAAATTATGTGTTAGCCCCTAGGTGGCTGTCTGGTAAAGATGTTGTAGAACTTAGCATTTGTTGTAGCATGGGAACGCACTAGGACAAATACATCTGGACACACAGACCCCTAGGTGGGCGTCCAGTGAAAACGTCAGGGGGGCTGGCTCCCGTGAGTTCCTACTTTTTGTTTGGGCATCATTCTGGATGGGCATGCAAACAAATGAAACACCGATATTTTAATCCATAGGTCATAACCCATAAGTGATGCTAATTGATGCATCTATTGCATAAGAAGCAATTTGATTGTGAGCACCACTTTATTTGTGTTTGGTCTGTGTTATCATGGCCCTTGTTCAGATGCATTATTCTATTACCCCCCTCCCAAATTAGTTGTCTTAGATTTGTCTAGATACGGATATCTAGATACATCTGTATCTAGACAAATCTAAGACAACTAATTAGGGACGGAGGGAGTAGAATACAATACTAATATCATTTTCTGTTCTTTGTTCTTTGGTGGTCACAGAAAGTATACATGTACTTCCGAGGGCATAAGTGAAGCTAGTCGTGATGGAAATTTTTCAAAGCCTACAAGCAGTAGTGATTCTGTCCATATGTGTTGGTACACCTTGAGTCTATGTTTGTTGAGCGAAGGGTTATCGAAGAATGCTTCTGAGACTGAGTGGAGTATGGCATGTAGCGCTGCTACTATAGGATCTTCTCTAAGATGGGGGTGCTGAGGTTCTTTATATGCTGTGCTTCGTGTGTCATCTGGTAGTTCGTTTGGGAGTCTGGCATGTCGGCGAACATTACAGTAGTCAGTATTTATTATTAAACGAAGAAGAGCAACTAGGCAGGAATACTATGTGCCAGTCTTGGCTTATGTCTGCTAGGCTGCTAGTTGATGTGATTGCTATTCCCGAGCTGCTGCTTCGTTGGCCCGAAATATTTCCTGTTAACAGTTGTTGCTTTAGGTGCGTTGGTCTTACTGGGAGACGCTTGCTTTGACTCCCTCCATCTGGGTTTACTAGACCCCTTTCATATTTAGGGTCAAATTAAATAAAGTAATAAATGTTATAATGTACAGTATATGTCAAAAAATTTAGACCCTCTTGGCTGGCGAACTTCTGCTGGTGGGGTGGCAATTGCGAATGATTTCCATGACAATTGAGTACTGAGCCGGGGCCAACTGGTAGATAACACCGATGGGATGTGACCAGCCCGAGTTTGAGTCTCACCTCTGGAGTTTCTCCTATAAAGCGGCAACAAGATGCTTCTAATTCCCTTCCGTTCTTGTTTTTCTTTTTGATTTCCATGACAAAATTAGTTGTAGGAGGGTGGTAATTTCTTGAATTAGCATGGCAATTCCTTCAAGGAGAAGGCATCTCTCCCCCGCCCCCCCCCCCCCCCCCCCCCCCCCCCAAACTGTCATCTACATTAAATGACTGAGGGCGTTCTCCTTCCCAGCCAACATTCGCCATTTAGCATTAGCATTACCCCCAAAAATATGTGGTGTGAATCTTTGAAATTTTAAATTACCGTTAATACTTCCATAGCATAAAAATCATATTTTTTATTTAGTCAAATAGTTTTGACCCAAAATATGCTGGCTCTTGAGTTGTCATGAGTTTTGTTTACATGTAGCGATAAATTAAAAGAGAGGGGGCGCAAAACAAATAAGGATATGTCTGTATGTGAGGTCATTGTCATTCGCACTATAACAACATCAGCACTGCAAATGATCTCAACCCTAGGAGGCGGAGATCGGAATGTCATTCACACTACAGCATCGTCGTCACTGCAAAGGGCCGTCATGGCGTGGCACGCCGCGAAGTGATGTCCCCCAGATCTCCCTCTCAGTGTCTTGTTAACTCACCTTGATCGATCTGCACATCTCTGGTACGGCCTATCTACGGTCCTTCCTCTCTCTTAACTGGTGGGTCCAGCCTCCCGCTGGCCATCGTTAGCTCCTTTTTTGGCTAGGTGAAATAAATTTATTTCAAGATACAGTCGAGAGGCACAAGCTCTTCTATGTAGTCATATCGCAATGCTACACCCAGTGTGGATGTACGACGCCAGCCGATCTGATACCCTATTTTGTTTATGTTTAAGTTTACTTATTAATTTCTACAACAAAATGGCCATATGTTGAAAGATAGCTGAGACTCTTGTGCGGCTACCTTTTGGAGGTCAATGCCCTCCATCGACGGTGGGGTTCGCGAGAGCTATATCTGGCCTAACGCGAGACTAGCTTCTAATTCGCCTGATGATTTCAGGTGGCCTTACAGTCTTGGCCCGACCCATTTCTTAGCGCTCGTTCACGTTTGTTCGCTCATTTGTTACTGTGTATTCGCTCGATCGTTCCCACTCGCATGTTACGTGTGTTCGCTCGTTCGTTCCCGCTCGCTTGTGCTTTTTCTTTTTCTTTTCTTTTATTTTTTTTCGTCATGGGTTTCTTCGTTTTTCTGTTATTCTTCGTTTCACCTATTTTTACTTTTTTTTCTTTCCTTTTTCTTCAGTTTTATTTTGTTCCTGTCTTTGTTTTTATTGGTTTTTCTTTTTCTTTTCTATTTTTCTTTGGTTTTTTTGTTTCGTTCTTAGTTTTCATCAGTTTTCTTTGTTTTTCTTCCGTTTTCTTTTGTTTTTCTTAGTTTTTCTTCGCTCATGGGTTTTCATGGTTTTTTTTTTCAGGTTTTCTGTTTTTCTTCACTTTTGAGGTCCTTCTTTTGTTTCTTTCTTCCATTTCTTCGCTTTCACTGCTTTTCTTTGTATTTTTATTTTTTATTCAACACATGTCTACATTTTTCATTCACATATGTACATTTTACGTATACAACAGGAAACATTTATTGTACATGTTAACATTTTTTAACTAAATGATTAACATTTAAAAATATTATGTTGTATGACTACTTTTTTTCATACACATTGTATATTTTCGGTATAGATTAGGAACATATTTTAATACATGTTTAACATTTTTAAAATCCATGATCAACTTTTTTTCTACATGATCAACATTTGTTAAAATTTATGTATTTATGTTAAAATTTCTTAATGCACGTTCTACATTTTTGTATACTCCTTCCGTCCTTTAAAGAGTGTACTTTCAACTTTGTTGTAGAGTCAAACTATCTCAAAGTTTGACCGAGTTTGTGCAAAAATATATCAATATGTGTGAAGCCAATAGGTATATGATGAAAATATATATTATCATTAATATAACGCTACTAATTTGATGGCATAAATGTTGATGTATTATTTTATAAATATGGTCAAACATAAAAAAAGTTTGACTTTCCAACAAAATTGGAAGTACAATCTTTCAAGGACGGAGGGAGTACATCAGAAACATTTTTTGCACATGTTTAACATATTTGAAATAGATGATTAGCATTTTTTAAATATATTTTTTTGATGACGACTTTTTCCACACACATTGTAGATTTTAGGTATATATTAGGAACACTTTTTATACATGTTTAACATTTTTCAAATATACAATAAACATTATTTTAGTACACGATCAACATTTTAAAAAAATGTGTTTATGTTCAATATTTCAATACACGTTCAACATTTTTGGTATACATCAGGAACATTTTTAAATAGATGATTAATATTTTTTAATTATTTTCTTTGATGATTACTTTTTTCATAAACATTGTCAATTTTTTGTGTATATCATGAATTTCGTAAATGCCTGATTAACATTTTTTAAATACATGATCATCTTTTTTCATACACATTGTATATTTTTTGTATACATTTTTCATATACATGAGAAACATTTCTTTCCACCCATTCGTTTATGATCGAAATACACTTTGAAACATTCTTTCCACCCGTTTCCTATATGATCGAAATACACTTTGAATTGTAAACGGGACTTGAAGTAGGAAAATACAAGAAGGCATGGATTTGGGTTAAGTTCCGCCGGTGTTGCTAGTCGGACCGGAACAACACGGGGGACTGTAGGAAAGTATTCACGCTACGCCAAAAACGACAATGGCTCCGTACCAGAATGCATATTTAATATTTTTCAAATGCTAGATTAACATTTTAATTTTTTATGTAGATTATATGTATATATATAGGAAATATATATATATATATATATATATATATATATATATATATGTATATCTAAATTATTTGGAACTATATACAAAAGTAAAAAAACATAAAAATATAAAGAAAACAGAAAAAGATAAGGCTGTGGCCTCCTGCGAGCTGGGCCGGCCTAATCTCGCAATCCGTCAGGCGAGGCTGCCCTACGTCTCGCATGAAGCGAGATATAGGCGCACACTGCCGAAATCACTAATTAAGAAGTACTTTTTTTAAAGAACACTCTCACCTTCTTAAATTATGACAAATGGCACACTACATGCGCTTTATTTGTCGCAACCTGGGAGTTTTCTCCTTTTTCGTACATCCGATTATTCAAAACGTTTTAGCTCTTAAAGCGTGCATCCAAATCTCCGTTTTCATCATTGGATTCCTCGCATTGTGATCTTCAAACTAGATCCCATGTTTATAGATTTGACGAGATTTTTCATGAAAAGAACCTAACGAAAAATCGAACATGAGCACGTTTTTCCCCTTTCCGAAAGAGGCATAACCGTGCTTCTCGCGGAAGCAAAACCGTATCTCTCGTGAAAGAAAAAAAATATAGAAAACACGTTTTTTTCGTTTCTGAAAGGCATGACCGTGCCTATCGCGGAAGTACAACCATGTCTCTCGCGGAAGCAAAACCGTACCTCTCGCGGAAAGAAAAAAACACATTTTTTTTTGTTTCCGAGATGCACGGCCGTGCCTTTTTTTTCGTTTTCGAGAGGCATGGCCGTGCCTCTCGCGAAAGCACAACCGTGCCTTCCGCGAAAGCAAAATCGTGCCTCCCGCGAAAGAAAAAAAACATGTTTTTTTTTCGTTTTCGAAAGGCATGGCTGTGCCTCTCGCGAAAGCAAAACCGTGTCTCTCGTGGAAGCAAAATCATACCCCTCGCGAAAGGAAAAAAACATGTTTTTTTTGCGTATTTTTTATGCAAAAGCTAAGAAAGACCAGTGAAATACCAAAAAGTAGAAAAATCAAAAAAATGTTTTAAAAGCCAAAAACGCATGCGAAAAAATGAAAAAACAAAACCCGAAGGAAGCGCCCAAAGCATGACATGTGACGGTGTCTGAGAGCTCGCCAAGTGACGCGCTCTTAGCCCACCCTCAAATGATCGTTGAGAGGCTTCTGAAGGAGCGCTCGCCAACTAATTGCTCTGGCACTCTGTAGCTACTGGGTTAGAAACAGAAACGACTGGATAATGTCCAAAAAAGAAAAACAATAGAAACGACTGGAGAAGTTTGAGTCTTGTGCGTTGGAAGCAGATTTTGCGTTTCATCCGGTAGAACCCTTTACCGAACAGAAACTCCCGAACTGAACCTGTCGATACGTGATATAAACGAACCTCTCAAGAACCGCCAAGAAGAATCATATACCCTAAAATTATTATGGCGTTTACCTGCTAGCTCTCGCCATCCTCCTGATCCTCCTCTGCTCCCCGCCGGCAACGGCGCGGCGTTCCGATCCACGTCACAGATCCGCAACCACGTACCTTGCTCCATGGACCGACGCGTACTGGGCCAACAAGACTCTCCACCACCCGGAGACGGCGGAGGCATCCAGCGTCGCCGCCAGACGCGCGGCGGCCGGTGGCTACACGTACGGCTGCGCCATGTTATGGCTCTCCATGGGGTGCACAAGCAAGGGGGTCAACGGCACCGTGGTCGACGATGCCGCGGCACGGCGGTACGATCGGCAGCTGGATCACTTCGAAGAGGGGATGCGGCAGTGCGGCAAGTTCTACGATGACGTCCCTCAGGTCCCAGATCTGCTGCGGCGCCGCGGCCCGGAGCCTACAGAGTTGATGTGTGGGTGTTGCTGTATTTGTTGCCTTCCATGTGTTTTCGAGTACGAGCCTCGGTGATTGATTTCTCAGGAGTACTTCACACGTGTTACTACAGGAGGTTTTATTCATTTAATTTTGCGAAACAGCAGCCGTATATGTTCGTATAAATAGATTCTTGTTTTCGTGCACAAGGCAAGTAAACTGCGGATCAAAGTTGCATGCGCGTAGGAGGAACTTGCGGTTTAAAAAGAAACAAGCATAGATGGATAATTGCTTATTTTCTCTTTGTAAGATTGATCGATAATTGTTGATGAAAAATTGAAAATGAGGCTCGTTCTTTCAAAAGCTGGATAATTGCTGATGCAGAGAATGGAAAATATCATCATTGGTATAGACCCTTAGAGCATTTACAGTTGCAATGTTGAGCTACTCTATGTGATCAAACAACAACAACAACAAAAATCGGCTGCAAACGGACATTAACAAACTTTGCAACATTCAAAAGATCATCTTAGTTCGTCATCGGACAAGTTTTTAAACTTCTACAACTAAAAACGATATAAACATATGAGGAGGGGCGGGATCACTACTTCCTGTTTAGGCCTTTGCCCTTCCGGTCGCCGTCACAGTTGTAGGCCTCCACGACTGGTGGAGGGTCTTGGTCGTCCGATGTGGAGGTGCAGTTGGTCGCCGTCGTCGTCGTCGGAGTCGGAGAGGACGGTGAGCCCCTTCATCCGACGGATCGTCCTTTCCTGCTCCCGCTTCAACTTGGCGACCCGAGCCTCCTTCGCCTCGCGTTCCGACTGCTCAATAGCAAGCCGGTGCGCCTTGGCGTTCTTCCATGGGAGGCGGCGAGCGTCCGTCTCCGCCGTCGTAAGGGGCCGGCGGTAGACCCATGCGAGGAGCCGCTTGTTCACGTCGGGCTCCGCCTGCAACCCGCGGCTGTGGCGCGCGGACTACTCCGCCGTGTCCCTCTCCCGTTCCCACTGCCTATTGCGGCGTGCACCTCCGATTTCGGAGTGCGCGTGTGGGCCGGCGGTGCGGGCACTAGTACCCACCGCTGCCCACGTGGAGGAGCGGCCGACAGGGAAGGAGACGGCGCGAGGCGGTGCAGATCACGCTGTCCTGGCCGAGCTGCAGAGCCGGGAGGGTCCAGCTCCGGCATCCGCGTTGCGCCGGCGCGAGAGCTGCGACGACGCTCCAGATCCAGAGTTGTCGCCGGTTTCCACCTTGGACCGCTCCAATGCAATGCGAAGGGCCATCTCCTCCTAGTAGTCAAGGTCGAAGCTGGGGTCGCTGTCGGAGCTGGACATTGGAGTGGATGGGATCGGATCGGAGAGGGAGAGGAGAGGATGGAGCGAGAGAGAGTGAGCTAGGGTTCGGAGGAGGCACCCGAATTGGGGTTTTTGTGGGACACCTGTGGGGTCGGTGATGGGCTGGGCCTGTCAGGTGGACGGGCTCGGTCGGGCTCGGCCGCTCCATATTCGCCCTAGATTTGGGCTGGATATGAGGAGTGTCGGTCAGCCCGGGCGTTTGTACACGGTTTGAGATGTCTGGTTAGTTTTTTTTACCGATCAGTGACCGGACGGCCTGCTCGGGCATTAGAAACGGGTATGAGAGGCCCGACTGTAGTTGTTTACATTGTTTTCAACCCACTTCACGGATTAAAGGAAACTCCAACACACTTCACCAAACCGGACATCACCAAATGTTTGCGGAGACATCCTGACGTGTCTGTGGACATGGTCGGGCAGAGTCCGTTCAACCGCAGTCACTGAATGTCCGCCCATTGTTTAGCCTCCTTCATTTAACATGCATATCTAAATCAATATCAATTTAAGAAATAGTTGAGTATATATAGTCACAACCAAAAAGTATCAGATGTTTAATAAGGTTTTACATCCAACCGGTCCCAAAAGATGCTAGTCCGGTTGTCCATGCCAAAGAACTTCTTCGTCGGCTCCCACTCAGGTTGACCCAGGCAAATACCTCACTCTTCAGCTGGTCCAGCCTCCTCCTTTTTCATGAAGCATTTCAATATGCACGCACGCTAGACTTGGACAACCTTCTCCACTCAGGATCCAAGTTCGTCGTCTTCATGAACAACATTTTGGAGTCCTCTGATAGGTTTTGATCTCAAACTTCTTCTCTTAGAGCTTGAGCTTCTTTTCTTGCCCCACCATGAAGATGCTAAACCTCTCCATTTTCTTTCCCTACTTCATCTCATTGCGTGCCACACTTGCCTCCTCCTCCTTTGTCAAGATGTCCTTGAATTTCTCTGTCATCTTAGTTTTCACCCCTTCTCGCTTCTCCTCCTCCCACTCCCCTCATTTCCTAATCACCTTGTTGGCCGGAGCAAGGCCATCTTGTGTTGGCACCGTTGGATAACCACCTTCAACTTCATTAAGCATGGCGGTCTAGACGGAATTGGCGATTGAGGTGATCAGCTTGCTTTGCCCATTCAACTTCAACCAAGAATGCATAGAGATGAAATGCTTCCTCTCCATTTTGTGATATACTCCTTCCGGTCCTTTTTACTCCTCCTATTAGATCCATGTCAAGTCAAACCTTGCAAAGTTTGAAAAAAGATATGTTAAATCAATATATGCAGTACCAAATATATATAGTATGAAACTATATTCCATAATGAATCGAATGGTATTGATTTGGTATTGTGAATGCTCATACTTTTCTTCTATAAGTTTGGTCAAATTACAGATACTTTGATTTCCGACAAAACTTATATGCAGGCTAAAAAGGACCAGAGGGTGTAGTGTGCACGTACGTACGCGCTAGCAAAGGAAGACAATGGATGGTCAAGAGGTTGCAACAAGTCGCAAATTAATGAAATGATCAACACATAAAGAAATAAACCACAAACCATATGAGCTCTTGGATTGCCGCGCCACTTTGGCCGCCGGGTTTTCATTTGATTGTAGAAGCTGCAAAACTTGTTGAAGCCGTCTTGAATATTTCAACGTCGGTAGGTGAGTAACTTCGCATTGCGTAGATGGGTCACTTTCTTGCGCTAGGGATCGTAGTGCTTTTGCTCATGGATGGTCCAGACATGCATGCTTTGCCAAAACGCCGCGCCCCTTAGCTTTGTTCCATGAAACGATTGATACTAGAGGCCAACCATGCCTCACATAACAATTCATCATCCCTTGAGGAGAAATTTAGTCCCCTCCGCTTCTTCTTTGGGTCGGCATCTGGCGCCCACTACTCGTCTGAATCCATGTTGGCTACTGGGTGTCCCAATGGGTGTCCGGCTGGGAGGCATCCACTTGTTTGTATTTGTAGTTGCATTCATCGTGATAATGTTCACCATCGCCTCGTCATCCATGGTCATTCCGCTTGGATGAGGCATTGCGGCAAACAATGACAAGTCACCAACGCCGACGGCTATGAAGACGAACAAGTGGACCATAGACAGAATCTGGGACCGGACAAGCCCCGACGACCGTGACTTCATGAAGATGTAGTCAGTGTTGAGGTCGAAGATGAAGGATACTAGATGTCTAGAGGTGAAGGAGGACGTCGACTGTTGCGACAATTGATTCAGATCGAGGTGCTAGGAGGCTGAAGGAAATATGCCCTAGAGGCAATAATAAAGTTGTTATTTATATTTCCTTATATCATGATAAATGTTTATTATTCATGCTAGAATTGTATTAACCGGAAACTTAGTACATGTGAGAATACATAGACAAACAGAGTGTCACTAATATGCCTCTACTTGACTAGCTCGTTAATCAAAGATGGTTAAGTTACCTAGCCATGGATAAAGAGTTGTCGTTTGATAAACGGGATCACATCATTAGAGAATGATGTGATTGACTTGACCCATCCGTTAGCTTAGCACGATGATCGTTTAGTTTACTGCTATTGCTTTCTCCATAACTTATACATGTTCATATGACTATGAGATTATACAACTCCCGAATACCGGAGGAACACTTAGTGTGTTATCAAACATCACAACGTAACTAGGTGACTGTAAAGATGCTCTACAGGTGTCTCCGATGGTGTTTGTTGAGTTGGCATAGATCGAGATTAGGATTTGTCACTCCGTGTATCGGAGAGGTATCTCTGGGCCCTCTCGGTAATGCACATCACTATAAGCCTTGCAAGCAATGTGACTAATGAGTTAGTAACGGTATGTTGCATTAAGGAATGAGTAAATACACTTTCCAATAACGAGATTGAACTAGGTATTGAGATACCAACGATCGAATCCCGGGCAAATAACATACCGATGACAAAGGGAACAATGTCTGTTGTTATGCGGTTTGACCGATAAAGATCTTCGTAGAATATGTAGGAACCAATATGAGCATCTAGGTTCCGCTATTTGTTATTGACCGGAGATGAGTCTCGGTCATGTCTACATAGTTCTCGAACCCGTAGGGTCCGCACGCTTAACGTTCGGTGACGATTAGTATTATGAGTTTATGTGTTTTGATGTAACTAAGGTTGTTCGGAGTCTCGGATGAGATCATGGACATGACGAGGAGTCTCGAAATGGTCGAGACATAAAGATCGATATATTGGAAGGCTATGTTTGGACATCGGAATGGTTCCGGGTGAGTTCGGGCATTTACCGGAGTACCAGGGGGTTACTGGAACCCCCCGGGGAGTCAATGGGCCTTATTGGGCCCTAGTGGGAGAGAAGAGGAGGCAGCTAGGTGGAGGGCGTACCCCCAAGCCCAATCCTAACTGGGTGGGGGCCCAACCTGTTGGAAATATGCCCTAGAGGCAATAATAAATATGTTATTATTATATTTCTTTGTTCATGATAATAGTCTTTTATTCATGCTATAACTGTATTATCCGGAAATCGTAATACACGTGTGAATACATAGACAACACCATGTCCCTAGTAAGCCTCTAGTTGACTAGCTCGTTGATCAACAGATGGTTACGGTTTCCTAACCATGGACATTGGATGTCGTTGATAACGGGATCACATCATTAGGAGAATCATGTGATGGACAAGACCCAATCCTAAGCCTGGCACAAAGATCGTGTAGTTCGTTTGCTAGAGCTTTGCCAATGTCAAGTATCTCTTCCTTCGACCATGAGAGCGTGTAACTCCTGGATACCGTAGGAGTGCTTTGGGTGTATCAAACGTCACAACGTAACTGGGTGACTATAAAGGTGCACTACAGGTATCTCCGAAAATATCTATTGTTTTATGCGGATCGAGACTGGGATTTGTCACTCCGTGTAAACGGAGAGGTGTCTCTGGGCCCACTCGGTAGGACATCATCATATGCGCAATGTGACCAAGGAGTTGATCACGGTATGATGTGTTACGGAACGAGTAAAGAGACTTGCCGGTAACGAGATTGAACAAGGTATTGGATACCGACGATCGAATCTCGGGCAAGTAACATACCGATAGACAAAGGGAATTGAATACGGGATTGATTAAGTCCTTGACATCGTGGTTCATCCGATGAGATCATCGTGGAACATGTAGGAGCCATCATGGGTATCTAGATCCCGCTGTTGGTTATTGACCGGAGAACGTCTCGGTCATGTCTGCATGTCTCCCGAACCCGTAGGGTCTACACACTTAAGGTTCGGTGACGCTAGGGTTATAAAGGAAGCTTGTATGTGGTTACCGAATGTTGTTCGGAGTCCCGGATGAGATCCCGGACGTCACGAGGAGTTCCGGAATGGTTCGGAGGTAAAGATTTATATATGGAAAGTCCTGTTTTGGTCACCGGAAAAGTTTCGGGCGATATCGGTAATGTACCGGGACCACCGGGAGGGTCCCGGGGGTCCACCAAGTGGGGCCACATGCTCCAGAGGCATACATGGGCCAAGTATGAGAGGGCACCAGCCCCTAGGTGGGCTGGGGTGCCTCCCACCATGGCCCATGCGGCTAGAAGGGGAGAGGGGGCAAACCCTAAGGGCAGATGGGCCCTAAGGCCCATACTCCCTGCGCCTCCCTCTCCTCCCCCCTTGTGGCCGCCACCCATAGATGGGTTTTGGGGGCTGCCGCATCCCTTGGGGTGGGAAACCCTAAAGGGGGCGCAGCCCCCCTCTCCCCTATATATAGTGAGGCCTAGGGCTGCCCATAACACATGAGAACCTCTCCTCTTGGTGCAGCCCTGCCTCTCTCCCTCCTCCTCCTCTCCCATGGTGCTTGGCGAAGTCCTGCGGGATTGCCACGCTCCTCCACCACCACCACGCCGTTGTGCTGCTGCTGGATGGAGTCTTCCTCAACCTCTCCCTCTCTCCTTGCTGGATCAAGGCATGGGAGACGTCATCGGGCTGTACGTGTGTTGAACGCGGAGGTGCCGTGCGTTCAGCACTTGATCATCGGTGATTTGAATCACGACGAGTACGACTTCATCAACCTCGTTCACTTGAACGCTTCCGCTTAGCGATCTACAAGGGTATGTAGATGCACTCTCCTTCCCCTCGTTGCTGGTTTCTCCATAGATAGATCTTGGTGACACGTAGGAAAATTTTGAATTTCTGCTACGTTCCCCAACAGTGGCATCATGAGCTAGGTCTATTGCGTAGATTTTTTGCACGATTAGAACACAAAGTAGTTGTGGGCGTTGATTTTGTTCAATATGCTTACCGTTACTAGTCCAATCTTGTTTCGACGGTATTGTGGGATGAAGCGGCCCGGACCGACCTTACACGTACTCTTACGTGAGACAGGTTCCACCGATTGACATGCACTTGGTGCATAAGGTGGCTAGCGGGTGCCAGTCTCTCCCACTTTAGTCGGAACGGATTCGATGAAAAGGGTCCTTATGAAGGGTAAATAGCAATTGGCATATCACGTTGTGGTTTTGCGTAGGTAAGAAACGTTCTTGCTAGAACCCATAGCAGCCACGTAAAACATGCAAACAACAATTAGAGGACGTCTAACTTGTTTTTGCAGGGTATGCTATGTGATGTGATATGGCCAGAAGAATGTGATGAAATATATGTGATGTATGAGATTGATCATGTTCTTGTAATAGGAATCACGACTTGCATGTCGATGAGTATGACAACCGGCAGGAGCCATAGGAGTTGTCTTTATTTATTGTATGACCTGCGTGTCATTGAAGAACGCCATGTAACTTACTTTACTTTATTGCTAAACGCGTTAGCCATAGAAGTAGAAGTAGTCGTTGGCGTGACAACTTCATGAAGACACGATGATGGAGATCATGATGATGGAGATCATGGTGTCATGCCGGTGACAAGATGATCATGGAGCCCCGAAGATGGAGATCAATGGAGCTATATGATATTGGCCATATCATGTCACAACTATATAATTGCATGTGATGTTTATTATGTTTATGCATCTTGTTTACTTAGGACGACGGTAGTAAATAAGATGATCCCTTACAAAATTTCAAGAAGTGTTCTCCCCTAACTGTGCACCGTTGCTACAGTTCGTCGCTTCTAAGCACCACGTGATGATCGGGTGTGATGGATTCTTACGTTCACATACAACAGGTGTAAGACAGTTTTACACAGCGAAAACACTTAGGGTTAACTTGACGAGCCTAGCATGTGCAGACATGGCCTCAGAACACGGAGACCGAAAGGTCGAGCATGAGTCGTATGGTAGATACGATCAACATGAAGATGTTCACCGATGATGACTAGTCCGTCTCACGTGATGATCGGACACGGCCTAGTTGACTCAGATCATGTAATCACTTAGATGACCAGAGGGATGTCTATCTGAGTGGGAGTTCATAAGATGAACTTAATTATCCTGAACATAGTCAAAAGTTTTTTGCAAATTATGTCGTAGCTCGCGCTTTAGTTCTACTATTTTAGATATGTTCCTAGAGAAAATATAGTTGAAAGTTGACAGTAGCGATTATGCGGACACTAGAAAGCTTATGTCCTTAATGCACCGCTCAGTGTGCTGAACCCCAAACGTCGTTTGTGGATGTTGTGAACATCGGACATACACGTTTTGATAACTACGTGATAGTTCAGTTAAACGGTTTGGAATTAAGGCACCAAAGACGGTTTTTGAAACGTCGCGAAACATATGAGATGTTTCGAGGGCTGAAATTAGGATTTCAGGCTCGTGCCCACGTCAAGAGGTATAAGACCTCCGACGATTTTCTTAGCCTGCAAACTAAGGGAGAAAAGCTCAATCGTTGAGCTTGTGCTCAGATTGTCTGAGTGCAACAATCACTTGAATCGAGTGGGAGTTGATCTTCCAGATGAGATAGTGATGTTTCCCCAAAGTCATTGCCACCAAGCTGTTAGAGCTTCGTGATGAACTATAACATATCAGGGATAGATATGATGATCCTTGAGGTATTCGCGTTGTTTGACACCGCGAAAGTAGAAATCAAGAAGGAGCATCAATTGTTGATGGTTGGTGAAACCACTAGTTTCAAGAAGGGCAAGGGAACAAAGGGATACTTCATGAAACGACAGTTCAGCTGCTGCTCTAGTGAAGAAACCCAAGGTTGAACCCAAACCCGAGACTAAGTGCTTCTGTAATAAGGGGAACAGCCACTGGAGCAGAATTACCCTAGATACTTGGTAGATGAGAAGGCTGACAAGGTCGATAGAAGTATATTGGATATACATTATGTTAATGTGTACTTTACTAGTACTCCTAGTAGCACCAGGGTATTAGATACCGGTTCGGTTGCTAAGTGTTAGTAACTCGAAATAAAAGAGCTACGGAATAAACGGAGACTAGCTAAAGGTGAGCTGACGATATGTGTTGGAAGTATTTCCAAGGTTGATGTGATCAAGCATCGCACGCTCCCTCTACCATCGAGATTTGGTGTTTGCGTTGAGCATAGACATGATTGGATTATGCCTATCGCAATACGGTTATTCATTTAAGGAGAATAATGGTTACTCTATTTATTTGAATAATACCTTCAGTGGTCTTGCACCTAAAGGAATGGTTTATTGAATCTCGATAGTAGTGATACACATTTTCATGCCAAAAGATATAAGATAGTAATGATAGTACCACTTACTTGTGGCACTGCCATGTAAGTCATATTGGTATAAAACGCATGAAGAAGCTCCATGTTGATGGATCTTTGGACTCACTCGTTTTTGAAAAGTTTGAGACATGCGAACCATGTCTATTGGTGTATACGCATGAAGAAACTCCATGCTGATGGATCGTTTAGACTCACTTGATTTTGAATCACTTGAGATATGCAAATCATACCACATGGACAAGATGACTAAAAAGCCTCGGTTTCAGTAAGATGGAACAAGATAGCAACTTGTTGGAAGCGACACATTTTGATGTGTGCAGTCCAATGAGTGCTGAGGCATGCAGTGAATATCGTTATGTTCTTACTTCACAGATGATTTGAGTAGATGTTGAGTATATTTACTTGATGAATCACGAGTCTGAATTATTGAAAGGTTCAAGTAATTTCAGTGTGAAGTTGGAAGATCGCCGTGATAAGAGGATAAAAATATCTATGATATGATCATAGAGATGAATATCTGAATTACGAGTTTGGCACAGAATTAAGACATTGTGGAAATTGTTTTAAAACTAATACAGCCTAGAACACCATAGTGTGATGGTGTGTCCGAACATCATAACTGCACCCTATTGGATGTGATGCATACCATGATGTCTCTTATCGAATTACCGCAATAGTTTATGGGTTAGGCATTAGAGACAACCACATTCACTTTAAAAAGGGGCACCACGTAATTCCGATGAGGTGACACCGTATGAACTATGGTTTAGAGAAACCTAAGCTGTCGTTTCTTAAAAGTTTGGGGCTGCGACGCTTATGTGAAAAAGTTTCAGGTTGATAAGCTCGAACCCAAAGCGGATAAAATGCATCTTCATAGGACACCCAAAACAGTTGGGTATACCTCCTAATTCAGATCCGAAAGCAATATGGATTGTTTCTTGAATCGGGTCCTTTCTCGAGGAAAGGTTTCTCTCGAAAGAATTGAGTGGGAGGATGGTGGAGACTTGATGAGGTTATTAAACCGTTACTTCAACTAGTGTGTAGCAGGGCACGGGAAGTTGTTCCTGTGGCACCTACACCAATTGAAGTAGAAGCTTATGATCATGAAACTTCGGATCAAGTCACTGCCGTACCTCGTAGGGTGACAAGGATGCGTACTACTTCAGAGTGGTACGTAATCCTGTCTTGGAAGTCATGTTGCTAGACAACAATGAACCTACAAGCTATGGAGAAGCGATGGTGGGCCTGGATTCCGATAAATGGCTTGCGGCCATATAATTCGAGAGAGGATCCATGTATGAAAACAAAGTGTAGACTTTGGAAGAACTACTTGATGGTCGTAAGGCTGTTGAGTACAGATGGATTTTAAAAGGAAGACGGACGATGATGGTAAATGTCACCATTAAGAAAGCTCGACTTGTCGTTAAGATGTTTTCTGACAAGTTCAAGGAGTTGACTACAGTGAGACTTTCTCACTCGTAGCGATGCTAAGAGTCTGTTGGAAGTATATTAGCGATTACTGCATTATTTATGAAATCTTGCAGATAGGATGTCAAAACATTGTTTCCTCGACGATTTTTGAGGAAAGGTTGTATGTGATACAACCAGAAGGTTTTGTCAATCCTGAAAGATGCTAATAAGTATGCAAAGCTCCAGCAATCCTTCTGAGGACTGGAGTAAGCATCTCGGAGTTGGAATGTATACTTTGATGAGATGATCGAAGATTTTGGGTGTATACAAAGTTTATGAGAAACTGGTATTTCCAAAGAAGTGAGTGGGAGCACTATAGAATTTCTGATGAGTATATGTTGTTGACATATTGTTGATCAGAATGACGTAGAATTTCTGGAAAGCATATAGGGTTATTAATGGAAAGCCTGGATTAAGCTACTTGAGCATTGAGCATCAAGATCTATAAGGATAGATCAAAACGCTTAATGGTACTTTCAAATGAGCACATACCTTGACATGATCTTGAAGGTGTTCAAGATGGATCAGTCAAAGAAGAAGTTCTTGCCTGAGTTATAAGGTATGAAGTTAAGACTTAAAACTCGACCACGGCAGAATAGAGAGAAAGGACGAAGGTCGTCCCCTATGCTTAAGACATAGGCTCTACAGTATGCTATGTTGTGTACCGCACCTGAAGTGTGCCTTGCCATGAGTCAGTCAAGGGGTACAAGAGTGATCCAAAAATGGATCATAGGACAGCGGTCAAAGTTATCCTTAGTAACTAGTAGACTAAGGAATTTTCTCGATTATGGAGGTGGTAAAGGAGTTCGTCGTAAAGAGTTACGTCGATGCAAGCTTAACACCTATCCGGATAGCTCTGAGTAGAGATACCGGATACGTATAATGGAGCAACAATTTGGAATAGCTCCAAGTAGAACAGTTATTTGGAATAGCTCCAAATAGAGCGTGGTAGCTGCATCTAGGAGATGACATAGAGATTTGTAAAGCACACACGGATCTGAAAGGTTCGGACCCATTGACTAAAAACCTCTCTCACAAGCAACATGATCAAACCCAAGACTCTTTGGATGTTGGTCACATGGTGATGTGACCTGTCAGTGTTAATCACATGGTGATGTGAACTAGATTATTGACTCTAGTGCAAGTGGGAGACTGTTGGAAATATGCCCTAGAGGCAATAATAAATATGTTATTATTATATTTCTTTGTTCATGATAATAGTCTTTTATTCATGCTATAACTGTATTATCCGGAAATCGTAATACACGTGTGAATACATAGACAACACCATGTCCCTAGTAAGCCTCTAGTTGACTAGCTCGTTGATCAACAGATGGTTACGGTTTCCTAACCATGGACATTGGATGTCGTTGATAACAGGATCACATCATTAGGAGAATCATGTGATGGACAAGACCCAATCCTAAGCCTAGCACAAAGATCGTGTAGTTCGTTTGCTAGAGCTTTGCCAATGTCAAGTATCTCTTCCTTCGACCATGAGAGCGTGTAACTCCTGGATACCGTAGGAGTGCTTTGGGTGTATCAAACGTCACAACGTAACTGGGTGACTATAAAGGTGCACTACAGGTATCTCCGAAAGTATCTATTGTTTTATGCGGATCGAGACTGGGATTTGTCACTCCGTGTAAACGGAGAGGTATCTCTGGGCCCACTCGGCAGGACATCATCATATGCGCAATGTGACCAAGGAGTTGATCACGGGATGATGTGTTACGGAACGAGTAAAGAGACTTGCCGGTAACGAGATTGAACAAGGTATTGGATACCGACGATCGAATCTCGGGCAAGTAACATACCAATAGACAAAGGGAATTGAATACGGGATTGATTAAGTCCTTGACATCGTGGTTCATCCGATGAGATCATCGTGGAACATGTAGGATCCATCATGGGTATCCAGATCCCGCTGTTGGTTATTGACCGGAGAACGTCTCGGTCATGTCTGCATGTCTCCCGAACCCGTAGGGTCTACACACTTAAGGTTCGGTGACACTAGGGTTATAAAGGAAGCTTGTATGTGGTTACCGAATGTTGTTCGGAGTCCCGGATGAGATCCCGGACGTCACTAGGAGTTCCGGAATGGTCCGGAGGTAAAGATTTATATATGGGAAGTCCTGTTTTGGTCACCGGAAAAGTTTCGGGCGATATCGGTAATGTACCGGGACCACCGGGAGGGTCCCGGGGGTGCACCAAGTGGGGCCACATGCTCCAGAGGCATACATGGGCCAAGTATGAGAGGGCACCAGCCCCTAGGTGGGCTGGGGCGCCTCCCACCATGGCCCATGCGGCTAGAAGGGGAGAGGGGGCAAACCCTAAGGGCAGATGGGCCCTAAGGCCCATACTCCCTGCGCCTCCCTCTCCTCCCCCCTTGTGGCCGCCACCCATAGATGGGTTTTGGGGGCTGCCGCACCCCTTGGGGTGGGAAACCCTAAAGGGGGCGCAGCCCCCCTCTCCCCTATATATAGTGAGGCCTAGGGCTGCCAATAACACATGAGAACCTCTCCTCTTGGTGCAACCCTGCCTCTCTCCCTCCTCCTCCTCTCCCATGGTGCTTGGCGAAGCCCTGCGGGATTGCCACGCTCCTCCACTACCACCACGCCATTGTGCTGCTGCTGGATGGAGTCTTCCTCAACCTCTCCCTCTCTCCTTGCTGGCTCAAGGCATGGGAGACGTCATCGGGCTGTACGTGTGTTGAACGCGGAGGTGCCGTGCGTTCGACACTTGATCATCGGTGATTTGAATCACGACGAGTACGACTTCATCAACCTCGTTCACTTGAACGCTTCCACTTAGCGATCTACAAGGGTATGTAGATGCACTCTCCTTCCCCTCGTTGCTGGTTTCTCCATAGATAGATCTTGGTGACACGTAGGAAAATTTTGAATTTCTGCTACGTTCCCCAACACGGCCCCCCTTTCCTTTCTCTTTCTCCCTCTTCCTTCTTTTCCTAGTGGGACTAGGAAAGGGGGGAGTCCTACTCCTACTAGGAGGAGGACTCCTCCCCCCTTGGCGCGCCTAGAGGGCCGGCCGGCCTCCCCCTTCCTCCTTTATATACGTGGGGAGGGGGGCATCCTAGAACACATCAAATTTGATTGTTTAGCCGTGTGCGGTGCCCCCCTCCACAGATTTCCACCTCGGTCATATCGTTGTAGAGCTTCGGTGAAGCCCTGCGTCGGTAACTTCATCATCACTGTCATTATGCCGTCATGCTGACAAAACTCTCCCTTGACCTCAGCTGGATCTAGAGTTTGTGGGACATCACCGAGCTGAACATGTGCAGTTCGCGGAGGTGTCGTACCTTCGGTGCTAGGATCGGTTGGATCGTGAAGACATACGACTACATCAACCGCGTTGTGATAATGCTTCTGCTTATGGTCTACGAGGGTACGTGGACAATACTCTCTCCTCTCATTGCTATGCATAACCTAGATGGATCTTGCGTGTGTGTAGGATTTTTTTTGAAATTACCGCGTTCCCCAAAAGTGGCATCCGAGCCAGGTCTATGTGTAGATGTTATATGCACGAATATAACACAAAGGAGTTGTGGGCATGGGTATATACATATTGCTTGCCGTCACTAGTTGATTCTTGATTCAACGGTATTGTTGGATGAAGCAGCTCAGACCGACATTACGCGTACGCTTACGCGAGACTGGTTCTACCAACGTGCTTCGCACACATGTGGCTAGTGGGTGTATGTTTCTCCAACTTTAGTTGAATCGGATTCAATGAACAGGGTTCTTTCTGAAGATCAAAAAGCAATCACTATACCGTGTTGTGGTTTTTGATGCGTAGGTAAGAACGGTTCTTTCTTAGCCCATAGCAGCCATGTAAAACTTGCAACAACAAAGTAGAGGACGTCTAACTTGTTTTTGCAGGGCATGTTGTGATGTGATATGATCAAGACATGATGCTAAATTTTTTTGTATGAGATGATCATGTTTTGTAACAGAGTTATCGGCAACTAGGAGGAGCCATATGGTTGTCGCTTTATTGTATGAAATGCAATCGCCATGTAATTGATTTACTTTATCACTAAGCGGTAGCAATAGTCATAGAAGCAATAGTTGGCGAGACGACAATGATGCTTCGATGGAGATCAAGGTGTCAAGCCGGTGACGATGGTGATCATGACGGTGCTTTGGAGATGGAGACCAAAGGCACAAGATGATGATGGCCATATCATATCACTTATATTGATTGCATGTGATGCTTATCCTTTATGCATCTTATTTTGCTTAGTTCGATGGTAGCATTATAAGATGATCTCTCACTAAATTTCAAGGTATAAGTTTTCTCCCTGAGTATGCATCGTTGCTATAGTTCGTCGTGCCGAGAGACCACGTGATGATCAGGTGTGATAAGCTCTCTACGTTCACATACAATGGGTGCAAGCCAGTTTTGTACACGCGGAATACTCGGGTTAAACTTGAAGAGCCTAGCATATGCAGATATGGCCTCGGAACACTGAGACTGAAAGGTCGAGCGTGAATCATATAATAGATATGATCAACATAGTGATGTTCACCATTGAAAACTACTCCATCTCACGTGATGATCGGACATGGTTTAGTTGATTTGGATCACGTGATCACTTAGATGATTAGAGGGATGTCTATATAAGTGGGAGTTCTTAAGTAATATGATTAATTGAACTTTAATTTATCATGAACTTAGTACCTGATAGTATTTTGCATGTCTATGTTGTTGTAGATAGATGGCCCGTGTTGTTGCTCCATTGAATTTTAATGCGTTCCTAGAGAAAGCTAAGTTGAAAGATGATGGTAGCAACTACACGGACTGGGTTCGTAACTTGAGGATTATCCTCATTGCTGCATAGAAGAATTACGTCCTGGAAGCACCACTAGGTGACAAACCCGCCGCAGGAGCAACACCAGATGTTATGAACGCCTGGCAGAGGAAAGTTGATGACTACTCGATAGTTCAGTGTGCCATGCTTTATGGCTTAGAACCGGGACTTCAACGACATTTTGAAAGTCATGGAGCATATGAGATGTTCCAGGAGTTGAAGTTAATATTTCAAGCAAATGCCCGGATTGAGAGATATGAAGTCTCCAATAAGTTCTATAGCTACAAAATGGAGGAGAATAGTTCTGTCAGTGAACATATACTCAGAATGTTTGGGTATCACAACCACTTGACTCAGCTGGGTGTTAATCTTCCTAATGATAGTGTCATTGACAGAGTTCTTCAATCACTGCCACCAAGCTACAAGAGCTTCATGATGAACTATAATATGCAAGGGATGGATAAGACAATTCCCGAGCTCTTCGCAATGCTAAAGGCTGCGGAGGTAGAAATCAAGAAGGAGCATCAAGTGTTGATGGTGAACAAGACCACCAATTTCAAGAAAAAGGGTAAAGGGGAGAAGGGGAACTTCAAGAAGAACGGCAAGCAAGTTGCTGCTCAAGTGAAGAAGCACAAGTCTGGACCTAAGCCTGAGACTGAGTGCTTCTACTACAAAGGAACTGGTCATTGGAAGTGGAACAGCCCCAAGTATTTGGCGAAGAAGAAGGATGGCAAAGTGAAAGGTATATTTGATATACATGTTATTGATGTGTACCTTACTAATGCTCACAGTAGCGCCTGGGTATTTGATACTGGTTCTGTTGCTAATATTTGCAACTCGAAACCGGGGCTACGGATTAAGCGAAGATTGGCTAAGGACGAGGTGACGATGCGCGTGGGAAATGGTTCCAAAGTCGATGTGATCGCCGTCGTCACGCTACCTCTACATCTACCTTCGGGATTAGTATTAGACCTAGATAATTGTTATTTGGTGCCAGCGTTAAGCATGAACATTATATCAGGATCTTGTTTGATGCGAGACAGTTATTCATTTAAATCAGAGAATAATGGTTGTTCTATTTATATGAGTAATATCTTTTATGGTCATGCACCCTTGATGAGTGGTCTATTTTTACTAAATCTTGGATAGTAGTGATACACGTGTTCATAGTATTGAAGCCAAAAGATATAAGTTTAATAATGATAGTGCAACTTATCTGTGGCACTGCCGTTTAGGTCATATTGGTGTAAAGCGCAAGAAGAAACTCCATGCTGATGGAATTTTGGAATCACTTGATTATGAATCACTTGATGCTTGTGAACCATGCCTCATGGGCAAGATGACTAAGACTCCATTCTCTAAAACAATGGAGCGAGCAATAGACTTGTTGGAAATAATACATACTGATGTATGCGGTCCGATGAGTGTTGATGCTCACGGAGGGTATCATTAATTTTCTTACCTTCACAGATGATTTGAGCAGATATGGGTATATCTACTTGATGAAACATAAGTCTGAAACATTTGAAAAGTTTAAAGAATTTCAGAGTGAAGTGGAAAATTACCATAACAAGAAAATTAAGTTTCTATGATCTGATCGTGGAGGTGAATATTTGAGTTATGAGTTTGGTCTTCATTTGAAACAATGCAGAATAGTTTCGCAACTCACGTCACCCGGAACACCACAGTGTAATGGTGTGTCCGAACATCGTAACCGCACTTTGTTAGATATGGTGCGATCTATGATGTCTCTTACTGATTTACCGCTATCATTTTGGGGTTATGCTTTAGAGACGGTTGCATTCACGTTAAATAGGGTACCATCAAAATCCATTGAGACGACACCTTATGAACTGTGGTTTGGCAAGAAACCCAAGTTGTCATTTCTTAAAGTTTGGGGCCGTGATGCTTATGTGAAAAAGCTTCAACCTGATAAGCTCGAACCCAAATCAGAGAAATGTGTCTTCATAGGATACCCAAAGGAGACTGTTGGGTACACCTTCTATCTCAGATTCGAAGGCATGATATTCGTTGCTAAGAATGGATCCTTTCTAGAGAAGGAGTTTCTCTCGAAAGAAGTGAGTGGGAGGAAAGTAGAACTTGATGAGGTAACTGTACTTGCTCCCTTATTGGAAGTAGTTCATCACAGAAATCAGTTCCAGTGATTCCTACACCTGTAAGTGAGGAAGCTAATGATGATGATCATGAAACTTCTGATCAAGTTACTACCGAACCTCGTAGGTCAACCAGAGTAAGATCCGCACCAGAGTGGTACGGTAATCCTGTTCTAGAGGTCATGTTACATGACCATGACGAACCTACAAACTAGGAGGAAGCGATGATGAGCCAAGATTCCACAAAATGGCTTGAGGCCATGAAATCTGAGATGGGGTCCATGTATAAGAACAAAGTGTGGACTTTGGTTGACTTGCCCGATGACCGGCAAGCCATAGAAAATAAATGGATCTTCAAGAAGAAGACTGACGCTGACGGTAATGTTACTGTCTACAAAGCTCGACTTGTTGCAAAAGGTTTTCGACAAGTTTAAGGAGTTGACTACGATGAGACCTTCTCACACATAGCAATGCTTAAGTCCGTCCAAATCATGTTAGCAATTGCCGCATTTTATGATTATGAAATTTGGCAAATGGATGTCAAAACTACATTCCTTAATGGATATCTTAAAGAAGAGTTGTATATGATGCAACCAGAAGGTTTTGTCGATCCAAAAGGTGCTAACAAAGTGTGCAAGCTCCAGCGATCCATTTATGGACTGGTGCAAGCCTCTCGGAGTTGCAATATATGCTTTGATAGTGTGATCAAAGCATATGGTTTTATACAGACTTTTGGAGAAGTCTGTGTTTACAAGAAAGTGAGTGGGAGCTCTGTAGCATTTCTGATATTATATGTAGATGACATATTGCTTATCAGAAATGATACTGAATTTATGAATAGCATAAAAGGATACTTGAATAAGAATCTTTCAATGAAAGACCTCGGTGAAGCTGCTTATATATTGGGCATCAAGATCTATAGAGATAGATCAAGACACTTAATTGGACTTTCAAAAAGCACATACCTTGATAAAGTTTTGAAGAAGTTCAAAATGGATCAAGCAAAGAAAGGGTTCTTACCTGTGTTACAAGGTGTGAAGTTGAGTCACACTCAATGTCCGACCACTGCAGAAGATAGAGAGAAAATGAAAGTCATTCCCTATGCTTCAGCCATAGGTTCTATCATGTATGCAATGTTGTGTACCAGACCTAATGTGTGCCTTGCTATTAGTTTAGCAGGGAGGTACCAAAGTAATCCAGGAGTGGATCACTTGGCAGCGTCAAGAACATCCTGAAATACCTGAAAAGGATTAAGGATATATTTCTTGTTTATGGAGGTGACAAAGAGCTCGTCGTAAACGGTTATGTCGATGCAAGCTTTGACACTGATCTGGATGACTCTAAGTCACAAACGGGATACGTATTTTTATTGAATGGTGGAGCTGTCAGTTGGTGCAGTTCCAAGCAGAGCGTCGTGGCGGGATCTACGTGTGAAGCAGAGTACATAGCCACTTCGGAAGTAGCCAATGAAGGAGTCTGGATGAAGGAGTTCATATCCGATATAGGTGTCATACCTAGTGCATCGGGTCCAATGAAAATCTTTTGTGACAACACTGGTGCAATTGCCTTGGCAAAGGAATCCAGATTTCACAAAAGAACCAAGCACATCAACAGATGCTTCAATTCCATCCGCGATCAAGTCAAGGAGGGAGACATAGAGATTTGCAAGATACATACGGATTTGAATGTTGCAGAACCGTTGACTAAGCCTCTCTCACGAGCAAAACATGATCAGCACCAAGACTCCATGGGTGTTAGAATCATTACAATGTAATCTAGATTATTGACTCTAGTGCAAGTGGGAGACTGAAAAAGGAAATATGCCCTAGAGGCAATAATAAAGTTGTTATTTATATATACTTATATCATGATAAATGTTTATTATTCATGCTATAATTGTATTAACCAGAAACTTAGTACATGTGTGAATACATAGACAAACAGAGTGTCACTAGTATGCCTCTACTTGACTAGCTTGTTAATCCAAGATGGTTAAGTTTCCTAGCCATGGATAAAGAGTTGTCATTTGATAAACGGGATCACATCATTAGAGAACGATGTGATTGACTTGACCCATCCGTTAGCTTAGCACGATGACCGTTTGCTTTCTCCATAACTTATACATGTTCCTATGACTGAGATTATGCAACTCCCGAATACCGAAGGAACACTTAGTGTGCTATCAAATGTCACAACGTAACTGGGTAACTATAAAGATGCTCTACAGGTCTCTCCGATGGTGTTTGTTGAGTTGGCATAGATCGAGATTAGGATTGGTCACTCCGTGTATCGGAGAGGTATCTCTGGGCCCTCTCGGTAATGCACATCACTATAAGCCTTGCAAGCAATGTGACTAATGAGTTAGTTACGGGATGTTGCATTATGGAACGAGTAAAAGAGACTTGCCGGTAACAAGATCGAACTAGGTATTGAGATACCGACGATCGAATCTCGGGCAAGTAACATACCGATGACAAAGGGAACGACGTATGTTGTTATGTGGTTTGACCGATAAAGATCTTCATAGAATATGTAGGAACCAATATGAGCATCCAAGTTCCACTATTGGTTATTGACCCGAGATGAGTCTCGGTCATGTCTACATAGTTCTTGAACTTGTAGGGTCCGCACGCTTAACGTTCGGTGACGATCGGTATTATGAGTTTATGTGTTTTCATGTACCAAAGGTTGTTTGGAGTCTCGGATGAGATCACAGACATGACGAGGAGTCTCGAAATGGTCGAGACATAAAGATCGATATATTGGAAGGGTATGTTTGGACATCGGAATGGTTCCGGGTGAGTTCGGGCATTTACCGGAGTACCGGGGGGGGGGGGGTAGGGGGTTTACCGGAACCCCCTGATGACCCACAAGTATAGGGGATCTATCGTAGTCCTTTCGATAAGTAAGAGTATCGAACCCAACGAGGAGCAGAAGGAAATGATAAACGGTTTTCAACAAGGTATTCTCTGCAAGTACTGAAATAAGTGGTAACAGATAGTTTTGTGATAAGATAATTTGTAACGAGAAACAAGTAATAAAAGTAAATAAAGTGCAGCAAGGTGGCCCAATCCTTTTTGTAGCAAAGGACAAGCCTGGACAAACTCTTATATAAGGAAAAGCGCTCCCGAGGACACATGGGAATATCGTCAAGCTAGTTTTCATCACGTTCATATGATTCGCGTTCGGTACTTTGATAATTTGACATGTGGGTGGACCGGTGCTTCGGTGCTGTTCTTACTTGAACAAGCATCCCACTTATGATTAACCTCTATTGCAAGCATCCGCAACTACAACAAAAGTATTAAGGTAAACCTAACCATAGCATGAAACATATGGATCCAAATCAGCCCCTTGTGAAGCAACGCATAAACTAGGGTTTAAGATTCTGTCACTCTAGCAACCCATCATCTACTTATTACTTACCAATGCCTTCCTCTAGGCCCAAATAATGGTGAAGTGTTATGTAGTCGACGTTCACATAACACCACTAGAGGCTAGACAACATGCATCTCATCAAAATATTGAACGAATACCAAATTCACATGACTACTAATAGCAAGACTTCTCCCTTGTCCTCAGGAACAAACGTAACTACTCACAAAGCATAAACATGTTCATAATCAGAGTGGTATTAATATGCATATAGGATCTGAACATATGATATTCCACCAATTAAACCAACTAGCATCAACTACAAGGAGTAATTAACACTACTAGCAACCTACTAGCACCAATCCCGGACTTGAAGGCAAGAATCGAATACAAGAGATGAACTAGGGTTTTGAGATGAGATGGTGCTGATGAAGATGTTGATGGATATTGGCCTCTCCCGATGAGAGGAGCGTTGGTGATGACGATGGCAATGATTTCCCCCTCCGGGAGGGACGTTTCCCCGACAGAACAGCTCTTCCGGAGCTCTAGATTGGATCCGCCAAGGTTCCGCCTCATGGCAGCGGAGTTTTGTCCCGAAAGGTTGCTTCTTATTTTTTTTCTCGACGAAAGACTTCATATAGGAGAAGATGGTCATCGGAGAGCCACTAGGGGGCCCACGAGGTAGGGGGGCGCGCCCTAGGGGGGGGGTGACGAGGACATGTATTAGGGGTAGGGTAACAGGCCTGACCTAAAGGCCCTACCCATGGACACAATATACTTTGTACTGGCCCCTGGGCCAGATTGCCATCCAGATGTACCGCAACTTGAAAGTCACTCGGACGACGACAACCACTCGGAGCACGGCACTTCACTCGACGAGCTCATTCCACTCGACCGGGTAACTCAGTCGGATATGCAAAGACCAATAGTCAGCATGACGGTTTTGTAGTGGGCAGGCATTATGGCATTGATGCTCCACCGTGTAACATAATGGGTGAGGGGGTGACGCACTCTATATAAGCCACCCCCACCACTAGACCGGGGGGCTCTTTTCTTCCACCTCTCTCTCTTTCTAACCATTAGTCTCAGGACATAGCTCCATGCCAGATCCGTTCTCCCCTTTATCTCACACATTGTAATCTCTGGATACATACTCAGATAAACAAAGCCTCTCCGGAGCACGAGACGTAGAGTTGTTATCTCCATCGTGAGAGGCCCGAACTCGCTAAAACCACCGTGTCACCTATTTGCATCTCGATAGATCATGCTCCTTTACCCTACCCCCTTTCTATTGTCGGCATCGTTCCCACGACAGTTGGCGCCCACCGTGGGGCATGGCGTCTATCGAACCATGATGTGAACGGTTTGTAGCAATTCTTACATCTATTCCCTATTTTACTTATGATGTGTTTCGCCTTTACCAAGAACAGGGTCGTCTTCGGCCTCGTATGCAAACGCCGTTGCCGCTCCTCGACGCATGGTCACCACACGTGCGGACGAAGATGCGAAGGGATCGATCCCGTCCAACTCCCAGAGCGGTGACATGCTGCACAGCACTCGCCCGCCTGGTGACGCACTTGCCGGCCCAGCATCGTACTCGCCCATCCAGCCGCGCGCTCGCCGGCCCCACGCCATGCTGGCCACCGTGTGACGAGCTCGCCAACCTCGCTCCGTGTTGGCCGCCCTGCGACAAGCTCGCCGGCTCGCCAGCCATCTCTCACATCTCCAGCGGCACACACTGCCTCATCGCATGCGCTTGTTTCACCTGCATCGTCAGCATGGACAGAAGGTAACCCTCTAACCCAAGTGCAGGTCATGGGCCAGTTACCATTTCATTATGATAATTCCCTCATTAAGCAGCCAATTAGGAGAGGGTTCCGTTACCTAATTACGATGATTGATACCCCCGTTTTTCCCGCAAATTAATGGCTTAATTGCCCACCATTCGGTTTCCACACCGATTAATCCATGCATGCATGCACGGCCACATGTGGTCTTTATTCCCTGGGAAATACTAGCATCCATGCATGCATGCACGGCCATCTGTGGTCTTTAATCCCTGCAAAATACTAACATCCATGCATGCATGCATGGCCATCTGTGGTCTTTAATCCCTGCAAAATACTAGTAACATCCATGCATGCATGCACGACCATCTGTGGTCTTTAATCCTTGCAAAATAGCGTCCGTGCATGGACACTTTAGTCCAGCAAAAAATATTCGTGGATGTATCAACTTGCAGGCTTGTTGAGACGAACAATGTCGATTGACTAACTCGCCATTTATTTCACTCGGCTGATGGTGTGGCGACTGGATCGCAGCCCAACTGTGGTTCACTCGATCGATTCACCTTTTCACTCGACCGGCTAACGAACAGGTTCACTCGACCGGCTAGCCCGGAGATGATTTTTGCACTCTGGACAATTAACATGCAGGCTACTCGGTTGGTTGGCTTCAACATGCTGTCACCGGCGCCATCCGCCTCGTTGTCGTTTCCGGCTTCGTCTGCGAGGCCATCGTCGAACCTCCACGCACGGTCACCAGCACCGTCCGGCTTGTTGTAGTCTCCAACCTCATCTGCAACGCCTACGATGAACCCGGCGGAACAAGTCCCCATCCACTCGATAGAGGATTAAGGACCTTATCCTCTCCGATCATTTTACAATTTAGTTCTCAAATTACTGTACAATTGCTTAACAGTCTCTTTTCTGTTCGAACCCAGGTTCACTCGGATGAGACTAAAGCACACTTGAATGACCACCCACTCGAACAAGTCGCACGTATGCTCAGACGAATTTACTCGGATAATTAACAAACCACTACGATAGTCGGACAAAGACGTTTTGGTCCAGCAACCACTCGGACGCCCCGTGCGTCACCACTCCACGGGACGCGTCTACGTCACTCGGACGCCCCATGCGTCACCACTCCACGGGACGCGTCTACGTCACTCGGACGCCCCGCTCGTCACCACTCTACGGGACGCGTCTGCATCACTCGGACACCCCGCGCATTGTCATTCTGCGGCACGCGTCTACATCATCTGGACGTTACGCGCGTCGCCACTCCGCGGGACGCATCTACATCATTCGGACGCCCCGCACATCGTCACTCCGTGGCACGCCTCTACAGCGCCCGGACGCTCCGCGCGTCGCCACTCCGCGGGACACGTCTACATCACTCGGACGCTCCGCGCATCGCCACTGCGCGCATGCGTCTACTTCAGTCGGACGCTCGCGCATCGTTACTCCGCGGGACGTGTCTACTTGAACGGCCGCCCCGCGAGTGGCCGCCCCACGCGTCGCCATCGGTTGGTCACCTCATCACCACTGGGCCGCCCCGTGCGTCGCCATCGGTTGGTCACCTCATCACCACTCGGCCGTCCCGCGCGTCGCCCTCGGTTGGTCACCTCATCACCACTCGGCCGCGCTGCGCGTCGCCATCGGTTGGTCACCTCATCACCACTCAGCCGCCCCGCGCGTCGCCATCGGTTGGTCACCTCATCACCACACAGATTTTAACAGTTTTTTCTGAAATAATTGTTGTTGCTTATACTTGTAACCAAAATCCCCCAGTGGGTGACTTAGCTGCGAATCTTTTTCGCCTAAGTTCGAAAAATCCTACCGAGTGATGAGTCAGCCTCTCACTCGGGGGCTTAGCTGCAGTCCATTACTCGCCTAAGTTTGAAAAAATCCTACCGAGTGGAGAGCAAACCTCCCACTCGAGGGCTTAGCTGCAGTCCAGTACTCGCCTAAGTTTGAAAAAAATCCTACCAAGTGGAGAGCAAACCTCCCACTCGGGGGCTTAGCTGCAGTCCAGTACTCGCCTAAGTTTGAAAAAATCCTAATGAGTGGAGAGCAAACCTCCCACTCGGGGGCTTAGCTGCAGTCCAGTACTCACCTAAGTTTGAAAAAAATCCTACCGAGTGGAGAGCAAACCTCCCACTCGGGGGCTTAGCTGCAGTCCAGTACTCGCCTAAGTTTGAAAAAATCCTGCCGAGTGAAGAGCAAACCTCCCACTCGGGGGCTTAGCTGCAGTCCAGTACTCGCCTAAGTTTGAAAAAAATCCTACCGAGTGAAGAGCAAACCTCCCACTCGGGGGCTTAGCTGTAGTCCAGTGCTCGCCTAAGTGTTTGAAATCCTACCGAGTGGAGAGCAAGCCTCCCACTCAGAGGCTTAGCTGCAGTCCAAGGACTCGCCTAAGTAGCCAAAATCCGACTGAGACAAGAGCAAACCTCTAACTCAAGGAGCTGCATCACAAGTATAATGTGCGCTCCATCCCTATCCGCAAGGACACCAAGACGAAGGTCGACTGTCACCATCGCCTTGTCACCACTCGGCCACTCGCGCGCCTTCAAACAGCTAAGTCATTTTACATCCTGTTATTTCCGTCTTCCCGAGTGTCCCGTAATTCACACATCACGTTCACTCAGAGGCCACGCCACCGAGTGTACCTCTACGCTCGGCTGCTTATGTTCACATACTTGCTTAGTACTGGTTATGTGACTCACGGGTCCAGCTTCCATTTTTTCCCATACATCATTCACGAACACCATGTGTCGTTCTTCATTTTGAGTTTGCATCGCTCCTCCAGGGCTGCAACTCAGTTGAAACACTACACTTCCATTTTATTTGAGCCAGTATTCCAATGAGTTCGGTCGGATCCGTCGCTTTGACAAGTTCGAACGGATCCTTCGCTCTTTCAGACTCTTGCTGGTCAACCAGCAAGCCCCTTGCACTCCCAGCGGGTGTATATGGGTGTTATTCACACAAATCATTTCAGCACACATCAAATTTCCTCGAGAAATTATTTCGTTGGCTTTTGCCATTTTTACACAAGTTACGTGATCACTCGACGACCCTATGCGCCAACTGTTGGGGAACGTAGCAGAAATTCAAAATTTTCCTACGTGTCACCAAGATCTATCTATGGAGAGACTAGCAACGAGGGGAAGGAGAGTGCATCTACATACCCTTGTAGATCGCTAAGCGGAAGCGTTCAAGTGAACGGGGTTGATGGAGTCGTACTCGTCGTGATTCAGATCACCGATGATCCTAGTGCCGAACGGACGGCACCTCCGCGTTCAACACACGTACAGCTCGACGATGTCTCCCACGCCTTGATCCAGCAAGGAGAGAGGGAGAGGTTGAGAAAGACTCCATCCAGCAGCAGCACAACGGCGTGGTGGTGATGGAGGAGCGTGGCAATCCTGCAGGGCTTCACCAAGCACCCACAGGAGAGGAGGAGGTGTCACGGGAGGGAGGGAGGCGCCAAGGGCTCAGGTATGGATGCCCTCCCTCCCCTCCACTATATATAGGGGCAGGGGAGAGGGGGGAGGCGCAGCCTTGCCCCTTCCTCCAAGGAAAGGGTGCGGCTAAGAGGGGGGGAGGAGTCCATCCTCCCCAAGGCACCTCGGAGGTGCCTTCCCCCTTTAGGACTCTCCCCTTTTTCCTATATCTTGGCGCATGGGCCTCTAGGGGCTGGTGCCCTTGGCCCATGTAGGCCAAGGCGCACCCCCTACAGCCCATGTGGCCCCCCGGGGCAGGTGGCCCCACCCGGTGGGCCCCCGGGACCCTTCCGGTGGTCCCGGTACAATACCGATGACCCCGAAACTTGTCCCGATGGCCAAAACAGGACTTCCTATATATAAATCTTTACCTCCGGACCATTCTGGAACTCCTTGTGACGTCCGGGATCTCATCCGGGACTCCGAACAACATTCGGTAACCACATACAAGCTTCCTTTATAACCCTAGCGTCATCGAACCTTAAGTGTGTAGACCCTACGGGTTCGGGAGACATGTAGACATGACTGAGATGTTCTCCGGTCAATAACCAACAGCGGGATCTGGATACCCATGTTGGCTCCCACATGTTCCACGATGATCTCATCAGATGAACCACGATGTCAAGGACTCAATCGATCCCGTATACAATTCCCTTTGTCTAGCGGTATGGTACTTGCCCGAGATTCGATCGTCGGTATACCGATACCTTGTTCAATCTCGTTACCGGCAAGTCTCTTTACTCGTTCCGTAACACATCATCCCGTGATCAACCCCTTGGTCACATTGTGACATTATGATGATGTCCTACCGAGTGGGCCCAGAGATACCTCTCCGTTTACACGGAGTGACAAAATCCCAATCTCGATTCGTGCCAACCCAACAGACACTTTCAGAGATACCCGTAGTGTACCTTTATAGCCACCCAGTTACATTGTGACATTTGGCACACCCAAAGCACTCCTACGGTATCCGGGAGTTGCACAATCTCATGGTCTAAGGAAATGATACTTGACATTAGAAAAGCTTTAGCATACGAACTACATGATCTTGTGCTAGGCTTAGGATTGGGTCTTGTCCATCACATCATTCTCCTAATGATGTGATCCCGTTATCAACGACATCCAATGTCCATGGTCAGGAAACCGTAACCATCTATTGATTAACGAGCTAGTCAACTAGAGGCTTACTAGGGACATGGTGTTGTCTATGTATCCACACATGTATCTGAGTTTCCTATCAATACAATTCTAGCATGGATAATAAACGATTATCATGAACAAGGAAATATAATAATAATCAATTTATTATTGCCTCTAGGGCATATTTCCAACAGTCTCCCACTTGCACTAGAGTCAATAATCTAGTTCACATCGATATGTGATTAACACTCAAGGTCACATCCCCATGTGACTAGCACCTAAAGAGTTTACTAGAGTCAATAATCTAGTTCACATTTACCATGTGATTAACACTCGATGAGTTCTGGGTTTGATCATGTTATGCTTGTGAGAGAGGTTATAGTCAACGGGTCTGAACCTTTCAGATCCGTGTGTGCTTTTACAAATCTCTATGTCATCTCCTAGATGTAGCTACCACGTTCTATTTGGAGCTATTCCAAATAACTGTTCTACTTGGAGCTATTCTAAATTGTTGCTCCATTATACGTATCCGGTATCTCTACTCAGAGCTATCCGGATAGGTGTTAAGCTTGCATCGACGTAACCCTTTACGACGAACTCTTTTACCACCTCCATAATTGAGAAAATTCCTTAGTCCACTAGTTACTAAGGATAACTTTGACCGCTGTCCTGTGATCCATTCTTGGATCACTCTTGTACCCCTTGACTGACTCATGGTAAAGCACACTTCAGGTGCGGTACACAGCATAGCATACTGTAGAGCCTATGTCTTAAGCATAGGGGACGACCTTCGTTCCTTTCTCTCTATTCTGCCATGGTCGAGCTTTAAGTCTTAACTTCATACCTTACAACTCAGGCAAGAACTCCTTCTTTGATTGATCCATCTTGAACACCTTCAAGATCACGTCAAGGCATGTGCTCATTTGAAAGTACTATTAAGCGTTTTGATCTATCCTTATAGATCTTGATGCTCAATGTTCAAGTAGCTTAATCCAGGTTTTCCATTGAAAACACTTTCCAAATAACCCTATATGCTTTCCAGAAATTCTACGTCATTTCTGATCATTAATATGTCAACAACATATACTCATCAGAAATTCTATAGTGCTCCCACTCACTTCTTTGGAAATACAAGTTTCTCATAAACTTTGTATACACCCAAAATCTTTGATCATCATCAAAGCATACATTCCAACTCCGAGATGCTCACTCCAGTCCTCAGAAGGATTGCTGGAGCTTTGCATACTTATTAGCATATTTCAGGATAGACAAAACCTTCCGGTTGTATCACATACAACCTTTCCTCAAGAATCGTCGAGGAAACAATGTTTTGACATCCTATCTGTAAGATTTCATAAATAATGCAGTAATTGCTAATATAATTCCAACAGACTCTTAACATCGCTACGAGTGAGAAAGTCTCATCGTAGTCAACTCCTTGAACTTGTCGAAAAACATCTTAACGACAAGTCGAGCTTTCTCAATGGTGACACTTACCATCATTGTCTGTCTTCCTTTCAAAATCCATCTGCACTCAACAGCCTTACGACCATCGAGTTGTTCTACCAAAGTCTACACTTTGTTTTCATACATGGATCCTCTCTCGGGTTTTATGGCCTTGAGCCATTTATCGGAATCCGGACCCACCATCGCTTCTCCATAGCTCGTAGGTTCATTGTTGTCTAGCAACATGACTTCCAAGACAGGATTACGTACCACTCTAAAGTAGTACGCATCCTTGTCATCCCACGAGGTTTGGTAGTGACTCAATCCGAAGTTTCATGATCACTATCATAAGCTTCCACTTCAGTTGGTGTACGTGCCACAGGAACAACTTCCTGTGCCCTGCTACACACTTGTTGAAGTGACGGTTCAATAACCTCATCAAGTCTCCACCATCCTCCCACTCAACTTTTCGAGAGAAACTTTTCCTCGAGAAAGGACCCGATTCTAGAAACAATCCATATTGCTTTCGGATCTGAATTAGGAGGTATACCCAACTGTTTTGGGTTTCCTATGAAGATGCATTTTATCCGCTTTGGGTTCGAGCTTATCAACCTGAAACTTTTTCATATAAGCGTCGCAGCCCCAAACTTTTAAGAAACGACAACTTAGGTTTCTCTAAACCATAATTCATACGGTGTCATCTCAACGGAATTACGTGGTGCCCTATTTAAAGTGAATGTGGTTGTCTCTAATGCCTAACCCATAAACTATAGTGGTACTTCGATAAGAGACATCATGGTATGCACCATATCCAATAGGGTGCAACTATGATGTTCGGACACACCATCACACTATGGTGTTCCAGGCGGTATTAGTTGTGAAACAATTTCCACAATGTCTTAATTCTGTGCCAAACTCGTGATTCAGATATTCATCTCTATGATCATATCATAGATCTTTTATCCTCTTGTCACGACGATCTTTCAACTTCACACTGAAATTACTTGAACCTTTCAATAATTCAGACTCGTGATTCATCAAGTAAATATACTCAACATCTACTCGAATCATCTGTGAAGTAAGAACATAACGATATTCACTGCATGCCTCAGCACTCATTGGACTGCACACATCAAAATGTGTTACTTCCAACAAGTTGCTATCTTGTTCCATCTTACTGAAAACGAGGCTTTTCAGTCATCTTGCCCATGTGGTATGATTTGCATGTCCCAAGTGATTCAAAATCAAGTGAGTCAAAACGGTCCATTTGCATGGAGTTTCTTCATGCATATACACCAATAGACATGGTTCGCATGTCTCAAACTTTTCAAAAACGAGTGAGCCCAAAGATCCATCAATATGGAGCTTCTTCATGCGTTTTATACCGATATGACTTACGTGGCAGTGCCACAAGTAGGTGGTACTATCATTACTATCTTTTGGCATGAACATGTGTATCACTACGATCGAGATTTAATAAACCATTCATTTTAGGTGTAAGACCATTGAAGGTATTATTCAAATAAACAGAGTAACCATTATTCTCCTTAAATGAATAACCGTATTGCGATAGACGTAATCCAATCATGTCTATGCTCAACGCAAACACCAAATAACAATTATTTAGGTTTAACACCAATCTCTTTGGTAGAGAGAGTGTGCGATGCTTGATCATATCAAGCTTGGAAAAACTTCCAACACATATCGTCAGCTCACCTTTAGCTAGTCTCCGTTTATTCTGTAGCCTTTTGTTTCGAGTTACTAACACTTAGCAACCGAACCGGTATCTAATACCCTGGTGCTACTAGGAGTACTAGCAAAGTACACATTAACACAATGTATATCCAATATACTTCTATCGACCTTGCCAGCCTTCTTATCTACCAAGTATCTAGGGTAATTCTGCTCTAGTGGTTGTTCCCCTTATTACAGAAGCACTTAGTCTCGGGTTTGGGTTTTACCTTGGGTTTCTTCACTAGAGCAGCAGCTGATTTGCCATTTCATGAAGTATCCCTTCTTGCCCTTGCCCTTCTTGAAACTAGTGGTTTCACCAACCATCAACAATTGATGCTCCTTCTTGATTTCTACTTTCGCGGTGTCAAACATTGCGAATATCTCAAGGATCATCATATATGTCCCTAATATATCATAGTTCATCACGAAGCTCTAGCAGCTTGATGGTAATGACTTCGGAGAACCATCACTATTTCGTCTGGAAGATCAACTCCCACTCAATTCAAATGATTGTTGTACTCAGACAATCTGAGCACAAGCTCAACAATTGAGCTTTTCTCCTTAGTTTGCAGGTTAAGAAAGTCATCGGAGGTCTTATACCTCTTGACATGGGCACGAGCCTGAAATCCCAATTTCAGCCCTCAAAACATCTCATATGTTTCGCGATGTTTCAAAAACGTCTTTGGTGCCTCAACTCTAAACCGTTTAACTGAACTATCACGTAGTTATCAAAACGTGTATGTCAGATGTTCGCAACAACCACAGACAACGTTCGAGGTTCAGCACACTGAGCGGTGCATTAAGGACATAAGCCTTCTATGAAGCAATGAGGACAATCCTCAGTTTACGGACCTAGTCCGCGTAATTGCTACTATCAACTTTCAACTAATTTTTTTCTCTAGGAACATATCTAAACAGTAGAACTATAGCGTGAGCTACGACATAATTTGCAAAAACCTTTTGACTATGTTCAGGATAATTAAGTTCATCTTATGAACTCCCACTCAGATAGACATCCCTCTAGTCATCTAAGTGATTACATGATCCGAGTCAAACTAGGCCGTGTCTGATCATCACGTGAGACGGACTAGTCATCATCGGTGAACATCTTCATGTTGATCGTATCTTCTATACGACTCATGCTCGACCTTTCGGTCTCCGTGTTCCGAGGCCATGTCTGTACATGCTAGGCTCGTCAAGTTAACCCTAAGTGTTTCGCGTGTGTAAATCTGTCTTACACCCGTTGTATTTGAACGTTAGAATCTAACACCCGATCATCACGTGGTGCTTCGAAACACGAACTGTCGCAACGGTGCACAGTTAGGGGAGAACACTTCTTGAAATTGTTGTAAGGGATCATCTTATTTACTACCGTCGTTCTAAGCAAATAAGATGTATAAATATGATAAACATCACATGCAATTAAATAGTGACATGATATGGCCATCATCACTTTGCTCCTTTTGATCTCCATCTTTCGGGGCTCCATGATCATCATCGTCACCGGCATGACACCATGATCTCCATCATCATGATCTCCATCATCGTGTCTTCATGAAGTTGCCTCGCCAACTATCACTTCTACTACTATGGCTAACGGTTAGCAATAAAGTAAAGTAATTACATGACGTTTAAGTTGACACGCAGGTCACAAATAAATTAAGACAACTCCTATGGCTCCTGCCGGTTGTCATACTCATCGACATGCAAGTCGTGATTCCTATTACAAGAACATGATCAATCTCATACATCACATATATCATTCATCACATCCTTTGGCCATATCACATCACATAGCATACCCTGCAAAAACAAGTTAGACGTCCTCTAATTGTTGTTTGCATGTTTTACGTGGCTGCTATGGGTTTCTAGCAAGAACGTTTCTTACCTACGCATGAACCACAACGTGATATGCCAATTGCTATTTACCCTTCATAAGGACCCTTTTCATCGAATCCGATCCGACTAAAGTGGGAGAGACAGACACCCGCCAGCCACCTTATGCAACTAGTGCATGTTAGTCGGTGGAACCGGTCTCACGTAAGCGTACGTGTAAGGTTGGTCCGGGCCGCTTCATCCCACAATACCGTCGAAACAAGATTGGACTAGTAACGGTAAGCATATTGAACAACATCAACGCCCACAACTACTTTGTGTTCTACTCGTGCAAAGAATCTACGCAATAGACCTAGCTCATGATGCCACTGTTGGGGAACGTACCAGAAATTCAAAATTTTCCTACGTGTCACCAAGATCTATCTATGGAGAGACTAGCAACGAGGGGAAGGAGAGTGCATCTACATACCCTTGTAGATCGCTAAGCGGAAGCGTTCAAGTGAACGGGGTTGATGGAGTCGTACTCGTCGTGATTCAGATCACCGATGATCCTAGTGCCGAACGGACGGCACCTCCGCGTTCAACACACGTACAGCTCGACGATGTCTCCCACGCCTTGATCCAGCAAGGAGAGAGGGAGAGGTTGAGAAAGACTCCATCCAGCAGCAGCACAACGGCGTGGTGGTGATGGAGGAGCGTGGCAATCCTGCAGGGCTTCACCAAGCACCCACGGGAGAGGAGGAGGTGTCACGGGAGGGAGGGAGGCGCCAAGGGCTCAGGTATGGATGCCCTCCCTCCCCTCCACTATATATAGGGGCAGGGGAGAGGGGGGAGGCGCAGCCTTGCCCCTTCCTCCAAGGAAAGGGTGCGGCTAAGAGGGGGGGGGAGGAGTCCATCCTCCCCAAGGCACCTCGGAGGTGCCTTCCCCCTTTAGGACTCTCCCCTTTTTCCTATATCTTGGCGCATGGGCCTCTAGGGGCTGGTGCCCTTGGCCCATGTAGGCCAAGGCGCACCCCCTACAGCCCATGTGGCCCCTCGGGGCAGGTGGCCCCACCCGGTGGGCCCCCGGGACCCTTCCGGTGGTCCCGGTACAATACCGATGACCCCGAAACTTGTCCCGATGGCCAAAACAGGACTTCCTATATATAAATCTTTACCTCCGGACCATTCCGGAACTCCTCGTGACGTCCGGGATCTCATCCGGGACTCCGAACAACATTCGGTAACCACATACAAGCTTCCTTTATAACCCTAGCGTCATCGAACCTTAAGTGTGTAGACCCTACGGGTTCGGGAGACATGTAGACATGACTGAGATGTTCTCCGGTCAATAACCAACAGCGGGATCTGGATACCCATGTTGGCTCCCACATGTTTCAGGATGATCTCATCAGATGAACCACGATGTCAAGGACTCAATCGATCCCGTATACAATTCCCTTTGTCTAGCGGTATGGTACTTGCCCGAGATTCGATCGTCGGTATACCGATACCTTGTTCAATCTCGTTACCGGCAAGTCTCTTTACTCGTTCCGTAACACATCATCCCGTGATCAACCCCTTGGTCACATTGTGCACATTATGATGATGTCCTACCGAGTGGGCCCAGAGATACCTCTCCGTTTACACGGAGTGACAAAATCCCAATCTCGATTCGTGCCAACCCAACAGACACTTTCAGAGATACCCGTAGTGTACCTTTATAGCCACCCAGTTACGTTGTGACGTTTGGCACACCCAAAGCACTCCTACGGTATCCGGGAGTTGCACAATCTCATGGTCTAAGGAAATGATACTTGACATTAGAAAAGCTTTAGCATACGAACTACATGATCTTGTGCTAGGCTTAGGATTGGGTCTTGTCCATCACATCATTCTCCTAATGATGTGATCCCGTTATCAACGACATCCAATGTCCATGGTCAGGAAACCGTAACCATCTATTGATTAACGAGCTAGTCAACTAGAGGCTTACTAGGGACATGGTGTTGTCTATGTATCCACACATGTATCTGAGTTTCCTATCAATACAATTCTAGCATGGATAATAAACGATTATCATGAACAAGGAAATATAATAATAATCAATTTATTATTGCCTCTAGGGCATATTTCCAACACCAACTTCATCGCTGCTCGAACTCGGTCACCATACCGGTCCTAGCGCACCACAACATCGGCCTTGTCGCTCTGTTGACTTCAAACACATCCAGCCAACCCCTCTGTGGAATCCTCTTCATCATATCAATGATATAGACCCCGCCAGGCATGAGACAGGTAAGTCCCTTTTACAATTAAACTTCACACTTCACTCCTTTGCGAGTTTGCCTCTTTTGAGCATCACTCGGAAGCTTCTCCTCATATTTACCCGAGTCTGACTCGATGAATTACAAATTATCCATTCAACACTATATTTCTTGTATTTCGACATGTCCGTTGTCGAAGCCTGTAGTACGCTCGGGGGCTACACCACACTCGGGGGATGCATCTCATTTGGAATGACACTCTCCTGAGTAGTCGAGTACTTTATCACCAGTCAGATCCTTCACTTCAACAAGTGCATTCGATCCGCCACTTTGACAAGCTTTATAATCACCCAGACGCTGTGCGCGCCATCTTCATTCCTACTCAAACTCAGTTGTCATGCCGGTCTTGTTGCATCGCAACCACACTACATCAACCTCATCGCTACATTAGCTTCGAAAGCATCTGGCTAATTCCTTCGAAGACCGTTTCAGCCACTTGGCTGGACACATAGTCCTTCACTCGACCACCTCGCGCATCCTCACTCGGCCATCCCGCACGTCACCACTCAGTTGTGCACGTCTTCACCACTTGGCCGCTCCGCGCGTCGCCTCTCGGTTGTGCATGACTTCACCACATGGCCGCCCCGCGCGTCACAACTTGGCTAGACACGTAGTCCTTCACTCGGGCACCTCGCGCATCCTCACTCGACCACCCCGGGCGTCGCCAATTGGTCGTGCACGTCTTCACCACTCGGCCGCCCCACGCGTTGCCACTCAGTTGTGCACGTCTTCATCATTCGACCACCTCGCACATCATGACTCGGCCGCTCCACACGTCGCCACTCGGTTGTGCACGTCTTCACTAATCGACCGCCCCACGCGTTGTCACTCGGTTGTACACATCATTGCCCCTCGGACACCTCACGCGTCTCCATCATTTGGACATGTCTTTACCTCTACACCCCCAGCACAGGAACGACTAAGTTACTCATATGATCAAACCTCATATCACACTCTGTAGCAAGCTTACCTCTTTCGAGCATCACTCGGGGGATACACACAGCCGTTGGCCATGCTGCCCTCAGGGGTTATGCCCATTCGATCAACCCATTGATCGCATCAGGAATATCTTTCTGATCATACATGCTCATTCTGCCGAAAAGCTATAAGGGTAGTACTGTCCACTCGGACAATCGCCCAAATCATATCTTGAAGTTATCTTCAGACTGCAAAAGGGTGAAAACGACGCTCCTCTATGGATACTCTTGGACATTATCCTAGACTCCAAGGCGTCAGTTTCACAAACTTGGACTCAGAGATGGCATGTGCCGGTGTTCCCCCAGGATAATGAGTGGCATCTCTCCGGAGAGTCAGCCCACACACTAGCCTCGTCACTCGGGTTTCATGGCACGTCCATGTCAGACCACTAGTCTATCTCCTCTGGGAGACATACGAGTGCCGCCAAGTTTTTCCTTGCAGTCATCATACCCCGATCAGTCGGGAAGCACGTCCACACGGACAAATACCCCTTTCATGCAAAAGGGTGAAAATGAAGCTCCTCTGCGGATACAGTGTACTCTTACAAATACCCCTTTCACGCAAAATCTAACGGTAGAAGTACTAATGGAAAGATTACTCCCTGGAGTGTCCAACTTTTTTCTACAGTCGGCAGTTTCAAAGCCGAATTCATTCACCGTGCCGAGAGCGCGAAGATTCACCTGCTTGACCGAGTTCCAGGCTGAATTTATTCCGTGCCGAGTGCACGAAGATCATTCCGACTGACTCAGCTCTAGGCTGAGCTTATTTACCATGTCAAGCACCTGAAGATGCATCCGATTGACTCAATTTCAGACTAAAAGATATTTACCATGTCGACTGCGTGGAGGTTTACCAGGAGACTTAAACCCTCTGCCTGACTCATCTAGTCCGACAGAGGCTCGGGGACTACACCCAGCGGGTGCACTCAGCGTGCCCACACTGGAAGAGAACTCGGAAAGAAACATTTTGCTCGATGCAAAACCAGCTCCAGAATTACTCGACCTCCGAGTCAGAGAAGAACAAGTTCGATCAGTACCATCTAAGAAGAGTTTTAGTTCTCTCAGACCCCCGCCGACTGCCCGCAGTCGACGGCGGTCTCGGGGACTACACCTAGTGGGTGCACTCAGCGTGCCCTCACTGGAGTAATCTCCACTCGGTACGGCCTGACCAGTCCGAGTGATGAATAACAACAAAAAAGGCAGGCTCTAAGACTCCCGCCGACTATTGGTATCCACTCGGAACGGTTCGCCCGGTCCGAATGACGGCCAAACAACAACAAAAAAGACAAGCTCTAAGACTTCCGCCGACTGCCCGCAGTCGATGGCAGTCTCTGGGACTACACCCAGTGGGTGCACTTAGCGTGCCCCCACTGGAATGGTATCCACTCGGAACGGTCCGCCCGGTCCGAGTGACGGGCAAACAACAAAACAAAGACACGTTCCAGGCGTGAAGAAATTCCGAGTAATCAGTTACTCAATGCAGGACCAGCTCCAAATCACTCCAAAAAATTGCTATAAGGTGAGTTTAACGCTCCTCCGCGGACCCGTTTGAGCTCATTTCACTCAGACACCATACAATCTGGAATCCGTCAAGGCAACACGCGGAGATAAGATCGCCGGGTGACCAGAGGGAATTCATAAGTGCCTCCGCAGCACTCGACTCATCTGGGAATTCACCTCGACTCGACCCGCTCAACCTCGACCGATTCGGGGGCTAATGACGAGGACATGTATTAGGGGTAGGGTAACAGGCCTGACCTAAAGGCCCTACCCATGGACACAGTATACTTTGTACTGGGCCCCTGGGCCAGATCACCGTCCAGATGTACCGCAACTTGAAAGTCACTCGGACGGCGACAACCACTCAGAGCACGGCACTTCACTCGACGAGCTCATTCCACTCGACCGTGTAACTCAGTCGGATATGCAAAGACCAATAGTCAGCATGACGGTTTTGTAGTGGGCAGGCATTATGGCATTGATGCTCCACCGTGTAACATAATGGGTGAGGGGGTGGCGCACTCTATATAAGCCACCCCCACCACTAGACTAGGGGGCTCTTTTCTTCCACCTCTCTCTCTTTCTAACCATTAGTCTCAGGACATAGCTCAGGCATGGAGATCCATTCTCCCCTTTCTCTCACACATTGTAATCTCTGGATACATATCAGATAAACAAAGCCTCTCCGGAGCACGAGACGTAGGGTTGTTATCTCCACCGTGAGAGGCCCGAACTCGCTAAAACCACCATGTCACCTATTTGCATCTCGATAGATCATGCTCCTTTACCCTACCCCCTTTCTATTGTCGGAATCGTTCCCACGACAGGGGGGCGCCCCCACCCTTGTGAGCAGGGTGTGGGCCCCCTGGTCTTCATCTTTGGCGAGTATTTTTAATTATTTATTATAAGGTGTTCCATGGAGTTTCAGGACTTTTGGATTTGTGCAGAATAGGTCTCTAATATTTGCTCCTTTTCCAGCCCAGAATTCCAGCTGCCGGCATTCTCCCTCCTTATGTAAACCTTGTAAAATAAGAGAGAATAGCCATAAGTATTGTGACATAATGTGAAATAATAGCCCATAATGTAATAAATATCGATATAAAAGCATGATGCAAAATGGACGTATCAACTCCCCCAAGCTTAGACCTCACTTGTCCTCAAGCGAAAGCCGATAACAATAAATATGTCCCCATGTTTAGAGGTAGAGGCGTCGATAAAAATAAAATACGGACATAAGGGCATCATGATTATTCTCATAACAACAACATATATAGATATTGTCATATGATTACTTATGTTCAAGTGATGATCTATTCAAAATGCAAAAGTATGAATCAGAAACCTTATTGAGAACCAACAAACTATAACCTCAATCATTGAAGCAATTGCAATTTATCATAACATCAGAAAGAGTCTATGTCAGAGCTAAAAATCAAGTCCACATACTCAACTATCATCTAGTCCTTCATAATTGCTAACACTCACGCAATACTTGTGGTTATGGAGTTTTAACCGGACACAGAGAAAGATAGGGGCATATAGTTTCGCCCCACAACCTTTTACCTCGAGGGTAATGTCAACAATAATAACTCATGCCCCCCTACATCCAATTAGATATATATATCAGGTTCTTTCCAACATGCTGGGCTTGCCAAAGGATAAAATGAAAAAGGAAAGGTGAAGATCACCATGACACTTGCATAAGGTAGAAGATAATAATACAAGATAGGCCCTTCGCAGAGGGAAGCAGAGGTTGCCATGCGCTTTTATGGTTGGATGCACAAAATCTTAATGCGAAAGAACGTCACTTTATATTTCCCCTTGTGATATGAACCTTTATTATGCAGTCCGTCGCTTTTATTACTTCCACATCACAAGATTGTATAAAGCTGATTTCTCCCACACCAATCAATCATACATATTTAGAGAGCAATTTTTATTGCTTTGCACCAATGACAACTTACTTGAAGGATCTTATTCAATCCATAGGTAGATATGGTGGACTCTCATGGGAAAACTGGTTTAAGGGTATTTGGAAGCACAAGTAGTATCTCTACTTGGTGCTGAGAATTTGGCTAGCATGAGGGGGAAAGGCAAGCTCAACATGTTGGATGATCCATGACAACACACTTTATCTCAGATATAAGAAAACATAACCCATTATGTTGTCTTCCTTGTCCAACATCAACTCTTTAGCATGTCATATTTTGATGAGTGTTCCCAATCATAGAAGATGTCAATAATAGTATATTTATGTGTGAAACCTCTCTTTCCTTATTACTTCCTATTAATTGCAACGATGACCGAAGCTATGTCTGCCAATTCCCAACAACTTTTAATCATCACACTCTTTCTATGTGAAGTCATTACTATCAGTAAGATCAATATGAACTTTTGTTTCTTCTTATTCTTTTTCTCTTTTCTTTTCTTTTATTTGGGATCATGGCAAAATAAGCAAACCCTTGACTCAATCACTAATCTTTATTATATAACTCACAGACTCGATTACATAGAGAGATCATAAAGCAAAACTTGAAACTAGATCATGCCATAAACTTTATTCTACTAGATCAAAATACTACTAATAGGATCGAACTAAGAAAAACAGTAAAGATAGGAGTTGTGATTGTGATACGATACCGGGGCACCTCCCCCAAGCTTGGCAGTTGCCAAGGGGAGTGCCCATACCCATGTGATTATATCTCCTTGGTTGGTGAAGAAGGTGGAGGTGTTGTTGACTTAGTTGATGGCATAGACTTCTCCCTTAATTTACACTTGAGGACGACATTTTGATCCCTCAGATCATCAATCTCCCACTCCAGGGTTAATATCTTTTTGCATAGGTCTTGCTTATTTTCCTGCAAGTGATGAAAAGGGATAAACTCGAATTTTGGTTTCTTTACCCTATCAGGGAGACTTGACTTTTTGAACTCCACGTGCATATCCCCAGGTTGAGGTAATGGGGCTTCATCTTCATCTGAGCTCATCTCCTCCTTCCCATAGGGTTCATAGTCCTTTTCTTCCTCTGTGGTCCAACCATCGTGCTCCACATCTCCATAGACCTTAGGATTAGCTAAGTAATCATCCACATAGCTTTCTCCTTCCAAATCCTGGGAAGACATGTTGATCTAATCTGTAGTGGGACAGCTCGAAACAAAAACAGAGGATAATTGCGTGATACGGGAGTCAAAACCCCCGGGAGATTATATAATGAATTTTTACCGACCAAAATATGTATAGTGCAAGAAAACGGAGTACGGAAGGCACACAAGGAGCTCACGAGGTAGGGGGCGCGCCCAGGGGGGTAGGGCGCGCCCTCCACCCTCATGGGGCCCTCGTGTCCTTCTGGGACTGCTACTTAATTTTCTATTTTTCTAAATATTCCAAAACGGAGAAATATTGCCTTAAAAATTGTTTTGGAGTCGGTTTACTTACCGTACCACATACCTATTCCTTTTTCGGAGTCTGAAACGTTCTGGAAAGTGTCCCTTATGTATTGCTCCGGGTTTACGGTTTCTATAATATTGGTTTCAACATTTGTGGGATTACCTGAGATATAGTGTTTAATTCTTTGACCGTTTACCACCTTCGGATTTGTGCCTTCGAAGTTGTTGATTTTTATCGCACCAGAACGATAGACCTCCTCGATAACATAGGGGCCTTCCCATTTAGAGATAGGTTTTCCTACAAAAAATCTTAAACGAGAGTTGTATATCAATACATAATCACCTACATTAAACTCACGCTTTTGTATCCTTTTGTCATGCCAACTTTTAACCTTTTCTTTAAACAACTTGGCATTTTCATAAGCTTGGGTTCTCCATTCATCAAGTGAGCTAATATCAAATAGCCTCTTTTCATGGGCAAGTTTGAAATCATAGTTGAGCTCTTTAATAGCCCAATATGCCTTATGTTCTAGTTCAAGAGGTAAGTGACATGCTTTTCCATATACCATTTTATACGGAGAGATACCCATAGGATTTTTATATGCAGTTCTATAGGCCCATAATGCATCATCAAGTTTCTTGGACCAATTCTTTCTAGACCTATTGACAGTCTTTTGCAAAATTAATTTGAGTTCTCTATTACTCAATTCTACTTGACCACTATACTGTGGGTGATACGGAGATGCAATTCTATGATTGATGTCATATTTAGCAAGCATTTTACGGAAAGCACCATGAATAAAATGTGAACCACCATCAGTCATTAAATATCTAGGGACTCCAAACCTCGGAAAAATAACTTCTTTAAGCATTTTAATAGAAGTGTTATGATCAGCACTACTAGTTGGAATAGCTTCTACCCACTTAGTAATGTAATCAACAACAACTAAAATATGTGTATATCCATTAGAGGAAGGAAAAGGTCCCATATAATCAAAGCCCCAAACATCAAATGGTTCCATAACAAGTGAATAATTCATAGGCATTTCTTGACGTCTACTAATATTACCAATTCTTTGACATTCATCACAAGATAGGATAAACTTACGGGCATCCTTGAAGAGAGTAGGCCAATAAAAATCGGATTGCAATACCTTATGTGCAGTTCTATCTCCCGCGTGGTGTCCTCCATAAGTTTCGGAGTGGCACTTGCGTAGGATCTATTCCTGTTCATGCTCAGGTACACAACGTCTAATAACACCATCTACTCCTTCTTTATAAAGATGTGGGTCATCCCAAAAGTAATGTCTCAAATCATAGAAGAACTTTTTCTTTGGTTGGTATGTGAAGCTAGGTGGTATAAATTTAGCAACTATGTAATTAGCATAATCAGCATACCAAGGAGTACTACGAGAAGTACTTATGACATTTAATTGTTCATCAGGAAAGCTATCATCAATAGGTAGTGGGTCATCAAGAACATTCTCTAACCTAGATAAGTTGTCTGTAACGGGGTTCTCAGCTCCTTTTCTATCAACAATATGCAAATCAAATTCTTGTAGCAAGAGAACCGATCTAATAAGTCTAGGCTTAGCATCTTTCTTCTCCATAAGATATTTAATAGCAGCATGATCAGTGTGGATAGTTACTTTAGAATCAACAATATAAGGTCTGAACTTATCACAAGCAAATACAACTGCTAAAAGTTCTTTTTCAGTAGTAGCATAATTTCTTTGAGCATTGTCTAGAGTCTTACTAGCATAATGGATAACATTTAGTTTCTTATCAATTCTTTGCCCTAGAATAGCACCTACAGCATAATCGCTAGCATCACACATAATTTCAAAGGGTAAATTCCAATCAAGTGGCTGAACAATAGGTGCAGAGACTAATGCTTTCTTAAGTATTTCAAATGCTTCTACACAATCATCATTGTCGGTGTCAAAACCGGCAGATCTCGGGTAGGGGGTCCCGAACTATGCGTCTAAGGCGGATGGTAACAGGAGGCAGGGGACACGATGTTTTACCCAGGTTCGGGCCCTCTTGATGGAGGTAAAACCCTACGTCCTGCTTGCTTATTCTTGATAATATGAGTAGTACAAGAGTTGATCTACCACGAGATCGAAGAGGCTAAACCCTAGAAGCTAGCCTATGGTATGATTGTTTGTTGTCCTGCGGACTAAAACCCTCCGGTTTATATAGACACCTGAGGGGGCTAGGGTTACACAGAGTCGGTTACAAGGAAGGAGATCTACATATACGTATTGCCAAGCTTGCCTTCCACGCCAAGGAGAGTCCCATCCGGACACGGGACGAAGTCTTCAATCTTGTATCTTCATAGTCCAACAGTCCGGCCAAAGGATATAATCCGGCTGTCCGGATACCCCCTAATCCAGGACTCCCTCAGTAGCCCCTGAACCAGGCTTCAATGACGATGAGTCCGGCGCGTAGATTGTCTTTGGCATTGCAAGGCGGGTTCCTCCTCCGAATACTTCATAGAAGATTTTGAACACGAGGGTCGTGTCCGGCTCTGCAAAATAAGTTCCACATACCACCGTAGAGGGAATAATATTTACACAAATCTAATCTACTGGCGTACCCCATAGTGTGACATCACACCACAACCAGGTCTTTATTCGAATCGTTTTTCCTAACCTATCTCAGCGTGTTTCGCGAGGTGGTTTCCTTGGCACGTCTTGCGAAGCAGAGATCGTGTCCCCTTATTACGGGATTCCCATTAATACAGACGTGGGTAACCCAACCGCGCCATCAATTACGACGCTTGGGGATAAGCAAGTTTTACCAGGCTGGTGGGGCGCATAGTTTTGTCCGCCCTTATAAAGGGATAAGGTCTCACCTTTTTCTACCCACGCCTTCTTCCTCCTTGCTCATCCATTCTCGCGCACTCGAGCTCCAGCGCCCAAGTCCACATCCTTTTCCTCAACTCTCTACAAACATGTCTGGAGCGGGAGGCAAGTGGATGGCCTCCTCCGTCACGGAGGGACACATCAAAAAACTACATGGAGCCGGATACTTAGCCGCGGATATCGCGCACCGGCTGCCAGCCGAGGGGCAGATCGTCCCTACCCCGGAACCTCACGAAAGGGTGGTTTTCCTCCCCCACTTCGTCCGCAGACTGGGATTTCCCCTCCATCCATTCGTCCGCGGCCTTATGTTCTATTATGGGATGGACTTTCATGATCTGGCCCCGAATTTCATCCTCAACATCTCGGCGTTCATCGTCGTGTGCGAGGCTTTCCTCCGCATCCGGCCCCACTACGGCCTATGGCTGAAGACCTTCAATATCAAGCTGAAGGTAGTAGGCGGCCAACAAGCGGAATGCGGCGGAGCCATGGTGGGAAAAATGACCAACGTTACATGGCTCGAGGGCTCCTTCGTGGAGACCATAAAGGGGTGGCAATCGGGGTGGTTCTACATCATCGAGCCGCACGACACCAACTGGGTGGCGGCCCCTGAGTTTCGATCCGGAATCCCCACGTGGCTCACTTCCTGGAAGGAGAAGGGCCTGTCTTGGGGCTCATCATTGGAGCTAGACGGTCTCCAGAAGTGTATCTGGAACATGACAAGCAAGAAACTTAAGCTTGTCAACATAGTCCAGGTCATGCTCTTCCGACGGATCCTCCCGTGTCAACAACGGGCTTTCAACTTATGGGAGTTCGACCCGGCCCAGCACCAGACTCTGCGTGAGCTCTTCGACACGACGCATAAGGACGTCTGGAAGGTGCTGTTCAAAGGCGCCGAGGTCCCCCCTTCTCTTACTGAGGACCGTGGGTTAAGCGCGAAGCGCCCTGCGAATCCGGTAAGCTCTATACACCAGGTAGGGTATTTATTTCCCATAGCTTAACCATGTGCGGGGTCTGAGCTCCCATGCCTTTGACAGGACTGGGTGGAGACATCGGAGCAGATTAACTGTCCGGCCCCTCTGCCCGAAGACCCTGTTGATGCTCTCCTGACGGAGATGCGGACTCCGGCTCCTTATGAGGTGCCGGAGAAGACCAAGAAGAAGGCCATGGGATCCCAAAAGAGTTCCCAGCGCCATGTGGTATCGGACACATCGTCCGATAACTCCGAGACGCACTCCTCCCGTGAAAACGAGGAGAAGGAAGATGAAGATTCTCCCCCTCAAGCCGGGGGAGACAAGAAAAGGAAGGCCGCCCCAACCGGGGAGGTCGAAGGGTCCAAGAAGGGAAGGACTCTCCTTCCGGACTGCTCCACCACCGCCGCTGACGGCGAAGACGAGTGGCTGCTCAAGGCCAAGCCCCTGGCGAAGTCGTAAGTATTCGGATACCAGAGTAACTCATAGCATACTTTTGTTGCACTGCTTCTCCTAACGTCGAATATGATTATGCAGTCCGCCCAAGCCCGTATCGACGTATCCTCATCGGACGGTTCCTTGGACTCGTCGGACATGAATAGTGATACACTTCCAACTGCCTCCTCTCCTTGCCCTACGGACAATGCCGAGGTATTGTCTCAAGGGGCACCGAGCCAGGGGGAGATAGTCCCGGAGGCGCCTCAAGGCGACCTTCCAGACTCCAGGAGCAAAGGGAGCAAGGCTCCCAGTGTAACGCCCCGGACACACCCGCCAGTGGTCGTTACTCCTGGCGGGATCTAGACTGGCCCCACAGATCAATACTAGTCTTTTCTGCGCACTTTGTCCTCACTCGTGCGCACCCGGGAGCAACTTCCCGGTCGGTCACCCATCCTGACACTACTCCAAGCTGAGCACGCTTAACTTTGGAGTTCTGTCCGAATGGGCTCCCGGAAATGAAGGAATTCCTTATTGATATGAGTAGTCTATCATCCCTAATAAGCCAGGCCATTACACCGAGGGGCTCCAAGTTCGGCCCTCAGCCGAACACCGCGCCGGAACCTCCAATGGTTCCGGACTCAGGCAGGCAGCCCCCTTCCAAGAGGGGCAAGCCATCCGTGCCGGTGACCTCTGTCCATCCAGAGGCACCGGACGACCTGCTGGGAGCGCTTCGCGGCGCTTCCATCGACGAAGAGCACCGCACTATTATGAGTGCGGTGATCAAGAAGGTTCAGTTCGCCAAGAGCAGATTGACTGAAGCCTGTGCCAGCCTTGTAACAGGCTTTGAGGTAAGTATTTAAAAAATAGAAAAATATTACCACATAGACAATAGCCCCTGATGCTCTGTTTGGTGTTCACAAAGAAAAGCCGAATAGAGGATCAAATAATATCTGCAAGAGTCTAATATAAGTATGTCTGTATGCGTATGCAGGCTTCGCTGTTGACCTCTGCCGCACTGACTGTGGAGGTCGCCGCACTGAAGCAGAACCTCGAGTGGTCTGAGAAAGAGCTCAGCCTTGCCAAGAGGCATCTAGAGGAGAACAAAGGTAAGCAATACCTTGTATATATAAAAAAGAAAATGTGGTTGTGAAATGACAAGATCATCATGAATGTGCCAGGGGCCATGACCGAAGTGGTGACCCTGAAGCAAGCGTTGTCCGAGGCCGAAAACAAAGCGGCCAAGGAGCGCACCGAGTGGGAGAAACAAGATGCACGGGTGGGCGAGGTGCAGCAAGAGCTCCAGGCTCTCGTGAAGAAACACGAGACTTTGGAGCTTGACTCGAAGACGCGAGAGTCCGAGCTTGCTGTGGCCCTCGAGAGCACAAAGCATGCCAAGGCTGAAGCCCAAAAGGCCCTCCAGGAAATTGAGGCGATGAGGAAGATAGCGGTGGGTAAGGCATTCAATATGCAAAGCAAGCATGTGAAAGTAAATTACTTGTTACTTACTTGAGTCCGGAGCTCTCCAGGAGCATTCGCAGATTTGCTCCGCAGTGTGTCGGATGCCGCGAAATATTACCAGGCCGAGGAGGGGAGCTCGATGGAGAAGTTGTTCTGGTCTCAGTATACTGGGACCGAACACCCGATGTCTATGAGCGACCAACTGAGGTAACTGGTCGAGCTGCACAAGGCGGCCGAACAGGCCATGAGGGGCCTTATAGTCCGGATGTGGCCTGGCGACTCCCTTCCCAATAGCTACTTCGGCCTGGTGAGGCGGCTTGTGGACGCCTGCCCCGGCTGGAAGTCATCAAGCGGTCCATCTGCATCGAAGGTGCCCGCCGGGCTTTTGCCCGTGCGAAGGTGCACTGGGCCAAGATGGACGTCGAGAAGTTGGTGAAGGAGGGGCCGCCGCAGGGCAAGGAGCATCGCCACCCCGAAATGTATTATGAGGGTGTCCTGAAGGGTGCCCGTCTTGTGGCGGACGAGTGTGTGAAGGATGTAATTTTTGAATGAACTTGCTCGTGTGATCCTGTATTATGAAAACTTGTTCATATGCGCTATGCAACGCTTGTTTGAATTTAAAATAGTACCTTCTGTGCGGCTGTTTATTAAATCTGAGAGATGGTCAGCCGTCGGCTTCTGCCCCCATGCCCTGAGTGCTAGGGTCTTTGGGATAATCTGAGCACTCTTTTTCCCATTGTTGGGTCCTTCGAGGGAGGTGCTCAGCACAACGAACAAGGCAATCGGACTATAATGCTTTATCACTCTCACTTAGCCATAGAAGTCTACAATTTTAAATTTTGGCGAAGCCCCTAGTATTTGGAAGGCTGAATTCGGGGCGCTATACACGCCTTAAGCCGGACAAAGTCGACTCCTCGCTCTAAGCGGCATAAGTCTTTAGGGACTCAAGACCTCTCGAACAGCGACCAGCTCTCGCCTTATCATGACAGTCAGTTTTAGCTTTCTGTACTGAGGTGCTTGCCCAAACGAACCGGGGCACAATCGCATTAGTTCTCCCAGTGCTACCTTAGCCGATATAGTGGAACGTAAGGTACCAAAACATGGGAGCTGGGCAAACCCAACTATTGACCCAAGACATGATTCGGAGCTGATGCATATAATGCTATAAGTTCGGGGTGCCGCACTGTTGAAAGTGTTCGGACTTCTCACGCCGTATTATGGGGTACGCTTAAGCCCCTGGCATATTGGCCGTACCAAAGTGTACGGGTGCTGAATGTTGTGAATGAACATATATATATATATATATATATATATATATATATATATATATATATATATAAAGAAGAATAGAGAATGCGGTAATAGTCTAGTGCTATGCATTGTTTATTCAAAAAGGTGCGTCGAAGCAGAATGATACAAGTAGTGCGATAAGAAAAAAGTAGGACTATTTGACATGTCCCCTCCAAGGGCAACCTGAGGAATGGTATTTGAAGCAAGTATTTCACTCGTTATCAGAGACCACCTGGGAGTTCCATGGTGCGACGTAGCTTTCTGCCTCCTTGGTTGTTGCATCGTGTGTCCGGCAATCGTACTGCCGGACGGGGTTTCCAGAGATTAAAGTCCTGAAAGAGAGAAAAATAACAAAGCGGGAAGCCCCTAGTGCGGTTGAGCCGCGTCTTGGGGCGTGCCGTAGTCGTGCCCCCTCCCCACCTGTGCCCATGGTATTTTCAATGCGTAATTATGTACGCGTGGCACGGATTTTGCCGTTTGGCTGGGACTGGGGTGGGGGCCGCATTGCTATGCGAGCTCGGAACGTGCCAGGCGGTCTTGTTGCCGATTACTCCGGGCGCGCTTGAAGGTGTCCGGGTCTTTAATCGCCGAACTGGTGGATTGCCTTAAGAGGCTGCTTTGCGCTTCTGCTGCGAGGGCCGCAGTGTGCTCCTCCGTGCGGAGAGAGCGCTCTGTGTTTCCATTGACTGTGATGACCCCCCGAGGTCCTGGCATCTTGAGCTTGAGATATGCATAGTGCGGTACCGCGTTGAATCTCGCAAATGTGGTTCGCCCGAGCAGTGCATGATAGCCACTGCGGAACGGGACTATATCGAAGATTAACTCCTCGCTTCGGAAGTTATCCGGGGATCCGAAGACCACTTCCAGTGTGACTGAGCCTGTGCAATGGGCCTCTACACCTGGTATGATGCCTTTGAAGGTCGTTGTTGTGGGTTTGATCCTTGAGGGGCCTATACTCATTTTGCACACTGTGTCCTAATAAAGCAGGTTCAGGCTGCTGCCGCCGTCCATAAGGAGTCGAGTGAGGTGAAATCCGTTGATGATTGGGTCTAGGACCAGTGCGGCGAATCCGCCATGACAGATACTAGTGGGATGGTCCCTGCGATCGAAGGTGATCGGACAGGAGGACCATGGGTTGAACTTTGGGGCGACTGGCTCCAATGCATATACATCCCTTAACGCACGCTTCCGCTCCCTCTTGGGGATGTGGGTTGCGTATATCATGTTCACCGTCCGCACTTGTGGGGGGAACCTCTTCTGTCCTCCGGTGTTCGGCTGCCGGGGCTCTTCCTCGTCATCGCTATGTAGCCCCTTATCTTTATTTTTGGCGCTTAACTTGTCGGCCTGCTTGAACACCCAACATTCCCTGTTGGTGTGGTTGGCTGGCTTGTCAGGGGTGCCATGTATTTGGCACGAGCGATCGAGTATACGGTCCAAACTGGACGGGCCCGGAGTGCTTCTTTTGAATGGCTTTTTCCGCTGACCGGGTTTAGAGCCTCTGAATCCGGCATTGACTGTCGTATCCTCGGTATTGTCGCTATTGACGCGGCGCTTATGTTTGTTGCGACGTGACCTGCCATTGCTATCCTTGGTATCTGAAGTATCGTGGTTCTTTGATATGTTATTGCTGCGAGCCTGCCAGCTATCTTCTCCCACGCAAAAGCGGGTCATGAGTGCCGTGCGGGCTGCCATAGATTTCGGCTTTTCCTGGCCAAGGTGCCGGGCGAGCCACTCGTCACGGATGTTGTGCTTAAAAGCTGCTAGGGCCTCTGCATCCGGACAGTCGATGATTTGATTTTTCTTTGTCAGGAACCGTGTCCAGAATTGCCTGGCCGATTCCTCTGGCTGCTGAATTATGTGGCTCAAGTCATCGGCATCTGGTGGTCGCACATAAGTGCCCTAGAAGTTGTCGAGGAATGCGACTTCCAGATCTTCCCAACAGCCGATGGATTCTGCTGGCAGGCTGTTGAGCCAATGCCGAGCTGGTCCTCTGAGCTTGAGTGGGAGGTATTTGATGGCGTGTAGATCGTCACCACGGGCCATGTGGATGTGCAGGAGGAAGTCCTCGATCCATACCGCAGGATCTGTTGTGCCGTCGTATGATTCGATATTTACGGGTTTGAAACCCTCTGGGATTTGGTGATCCATTACTTCGTCTGTGAAGCATATGGGGTGTGCGGCGCCTCTGTAGTGGGCTATGTCGCGACGCAGCTCGAATGAGTCTTGTCCACTGTGTTCGGCCCGGCCAGATTTACTTTTACTGTATCCGGCGTGACAGTTATCGTCTCGCATAGTGGCGCGCCCTCGTGATCCGTAGATCGATCTTGCGTGTTTTGCTTTGTCCTCCAATACGTCTCGCAAGTCTAGCATGTTTCCCCGTGCCTTATCATTTTTATTTGAGTGGTGTCGGGGTGCGGGCTGAGTTTTTGGCTGAAATGCCTCTCTGTCGCGGCCATGAGGTGGCCGATTAGCCGCGTCATATGCTGGAGATGTAGGTTTTAATGCTTCCTCCTTCAGTCGGGGTAGCAACCTGCGCTTTGGGTAACTCTTGGAGGGGCGTTTGAGTTCATATTCCTCGGCCGCAAGGACTTCAGTCCATCTGTCAGCTAGCAAATCTTGATCAGCTTGAAGCTAGAGCTGCTTTTTCTTAAGGCTATTTGTCGTGGCTATAAGCCAGCGCTTGAAGCGCTCTTGCTCGGTGGGATCGTCCGGCACGACAAATTCGTCATCGTCGAGGCTTGCCTCGTATTCGGAGGGAGGCATGTAATTATCATACTCCGGCTCTCCATCTGCCGCTCTCTCGGGAGGGCTGGCTTCTCCATCCTCCTGCTCTAAATCTTACTGGAGGGGAATGTTGTCGTCTTCGGCATTGTGCGGAGTGCTATTATCTCCTGTGCCGGTGTCACCGCTTTTGCTTTGGCGAGACTTAGAGCGGCGCCGCTGACGTCGGCTCTTGGGTTGCTTCTTGGAGGGGTCATCCTCCGCTGTCCCATCGCCATTGCCTTCTTTGGGTGTGTCCACCATGTATATATCATATGATGAGGTGGCTGCCCAGTGCCCTATGGGCAGTGGGTCCTCTTCGTCTCCCGCATCATAGTCCATACTGTCGATGTCTTGGGAGTCGAAGTCGAGCATGTCGGTCAAATTATCGACAGTGGCTACTAAGTGGGTGGTGGGTGGGCGGCGAATTTCTTCGTCATCCGCATCCCAATCCTGCCGAACATAGTTCGGCCAGGACTCTCCTGACAGGGAAAGCGACCTTAATGAGTTCAGCATGTCGCCGAAGGGCGAGTGCCGAAAGATATCCGTGGAGGTGAACTCCATGATCGGCACCCAGTCGGATTTGATAGGCACAGGCGCAGGCGGTTCGGAGTCCGTGGCCGGGGAAGAATCCAGCAATTTGGCATCACGGCTCTCGTGAAGGGTAAGGTCGATACTCGGCTCAATAGCCGCTGAGAATGCGGCCTCCGTGGCAGGGTCCATCCCCTTGTCCGTGGATGGAGCAATCGGCTCCGAGTTGAGGGTCGAAGCGGTTGCCGGTGCGATCTCCTGCACACTGTCCGACGGTAGAGCTAAATCATGCTCATCGTGACCATGCGGCATACTCGGTAGGGGCTCAAATCCATCGAAGATCAAGTCTCCCTGGATGTCGGTCGTGTAATTTAACTTCCAAACCTGACCTGGTGGCCAGGGGTGTAACGCTCGATCTGCTCCAGATGGCCAAGCGAGTTGGCCCGCAGTGCGAAGCCACCGAATACAAAGATCTGTCCGGGGAGAAAATTCTCACCCTGGACTGCATCGCTATCGATGATCGAAGGAGCCATCAAGCCTAATGATGATGACACAGAGGAACTCTCAATGAAAGCACCAATGTCGGTGTCAAAACCGGCGGATCTTGGGTAGGGGGTCCCGAACTGTGCGTCTAAGGCGGATGGTAACAGGAGGCAGGGGACACGATGTTTTACCCAGGTTCGGGCCCTCTTGATGGAGGTAAAACCCTACGTCCTGCTTGATTATTCTTGATAATATGAGTAGTACAAGAGTTGATCTACCACGAGATCGGAGAGGCTAAACCCTAGGAGCTAGCCTATGGTATGATTGTCTGTTGTCCTACGGACTAAAACACTCCGGTTTATATAGACACCGGAGGGGGCTAGGCTTACATAGAGTCGGTTACAAGGAAGGAGATCTACATATCCGTATTGCCAAGCTTGCCTTCCACGCCAAGGAGAGTCCCATCCGGACACGGGACGGAGTCTTCAATCTTGTATCTTCATAGTCCAATAGTCCGGCCAAAGGATATAATCCGGATATCCGGATACCCCCTAATCTAGGACTCCCTCAATCATCAAAGACAAATGGTATATGTTTTTGTAATAAATTAGTCAGAGGCCGAGAAATTTTTGAGAAGTCCTTAATGAACCTCCTATAAAATCCGGCGTGACCAAGGAAACTTCTTATACCTTTGATGTCCTTGGGACATGGCATCTTTTCAATAGCATCAACCTTGGCTTTATCAACTTCAATACCTCTTTCAGAAACTTTATGCCCCAAGACAATACCCTCATTAACCATAAAGTGGCACTTTTCCCAATTCAAGACAAGATTAGTTTCTTCACATCTCTGCAAAACTCAATCAAGATTACTCAAGCAATCATCAAAAGAAGATCCATAGACGGAAAAGTCGTCCATGAAAACCTCACAAATCTTTTCACAAAAGTCAGAGAATATAGCCATCATGCATCTTTGAAAGGTAGCAGGTGCATTACATAAACCAAAAGGCATACGTCTATAGGCAAAAGTACCAAAAGGGCATGTAAAAGTAGTCTTTCATTGATCTTTAGCCGACACAGGTATTTGAGAGAAACCAGAATAACCATCTAGAAAGCAATAATGTGTATGTTTGCATAATCTTTCTAGCATTTGATCGATAAAAGGTAAGGGGTAATGATCTTTCTTAGTAGCCTTATTTAATTTGCGGAAATCAATTACCATTCTATAACCTATAATAATTCTTTGTGGAATCAATTCATCTTTATTATTAGGAACAACAGTAATACCTCCCTTCTTAGGGACATAATGAACAGGACTTACCCACTGACTATCAGCAACGGGATAAATTATACCTGCCTCCAGAAGCTTTAGTATTTATTTTCTTACCACTTCTTTCATTTTAGGATTCAGACGTCGTTGAGGATCACGAACTGGTTTGGCATCTGCTTCCAAATTTATTTTATGTTGACATAGAGTGGGACTAATGCCCTTAAGATCATCAAGAGTATACCCAATAGCAGCACTGTGCTTATTCAGAGTTTTCAATAATCTTTCTTCTTCATGCTCTGGAAGGTTAGCACTAATAATAACATGATATATCTTCTTTTCATCAAGATAAGCATATTTAAGATTATCAGGAAACAGTTTAAGCTCAAACACGGGATCACCCTTAGGTGGAGGGGGATCCCCTAGGATTTCAACAGGCAAATTGTGTTTCAGCATAGGTTCTTGTTTAAAGAATACTTCATCTATTTCCCTTCTTTCATTCATAAACATATCATTCTCATGGTCTAGCAAATATTGTTCGAAAGGATCAATAGGAGGTACGGCAATAGAAGCGAGAGCAATAATTTCATCCTTACTAGGCAATTCTTCTTCACGGTGTTGTTTACTAAATTTAGAGAAATTAAATTCATGAGTCATATCATCCAAGACAATAGTAACAACATTCTTTTTGCAGTCTATCCTAGCATTAACAGTGTTTAAGAAGGGTCTACCGAATATAATGGGCAAAAGCTATCTTGTGGGGAATTAAGAACAAGAAAAAATCAGCAATATATTTAGTTTTCCCGCACAAGACTTCAACATCTCTAACAATTCCCATTGCTGAAATAGTATCTCTATTAGCAAGTTTAATTGTGACATCAATATCTTCTCACTTAGCAGGTGCAATTTCATGCTCGATTTCTTTATACAAGTCATAAGGTATAACACTAGCACTAGCACCCATATCACATAAGCCATGATAACAATGATCTCCTATTTTAACAGAAATAACAGGCACGCCTACCACACGTCTATGTTTATCTTTGGCACAAGGTTTAGCAATTCTAGCAGTTTCACTGCAGAACTGAATAATATGCCCATCAATATTATCAGACAAGAGCTCTTTAACAATAGCAATATTAGGTTCAACTTTAACTTGCTCAGGAGGTGTAAATGTTTTAATATTGCTTTTACGAACTACAGTTGAAGCTTTAGCATGATCCTTTATTCTAACAGGGAAAGGTGGTTTCTCAACATAAGAAGTAGGAAAAATAGGATCATTATAACTGATAGTCTTTTCTTCAACTTTAATAGGTGCAGCTACTTTTACTTCTATGGGAGGATGATATTTAAACCACTTCTCCTTAGGGAGATCAACATAAGTAGCAAAAGATTCACAGAAAGAAGCTACTATCTCAGAATCAAGTCCATATTTAGTGCTAAACTTACAGAAAATATCAGTATCCATAAAAGATTTAACACAATCAAACTTAGGTGTCATACCTGACTCCTTACCATTGTCGAGGTCCCAATCTTCAGAGTTGCATTTAATTCTATCCAATAAATCCCATTTGAATTCAATAGTCTTCATCATAAAAGAGCCAGCACAAGAAGTATCAAGGATGGTGCGATTGTTATCAGAAAGCCGAGCATAAAATTTTTGAATAATCATTTCTCTTGAGAGCTCATGATTGGGGCATGAATATAACATTGATTTAAGCCTCCCCCAAGCTTGAGCGATGCTTTCTCCTTCGCGAGGCCAAAAATTATATATATAATTACAATCACGATGAACAAGATGCATAGGGTAATACTTTTGATGAAACTCCAATTTCAATCTTCTATAGTTCCATGATCTCGTATCATCACATAGCCTATACCATATCAATGTGTCTCCCTTCAAAGATAAAGGGAAGACCTTCTTCTTAGCAACATCATCGGGTATACCTGCAAGCTTAAATAATCCACAAACTTCATCCACATATATTAGGCGTTCATCAGGATGCTTTGTTCCATCTCCTGTAAAAGGATTAGCTAGCAGTTTTTCTATCATACCCGAAGGATACTCATAAGGAATTTCATTTTCATATTCATTTTCAATAGGTTCAATAGGTTGAGGAGCAACTCTTTGCTCTACTGGTCGGGGTGAAGATACCCCGAACAAACCCCTCAGAGGATTACTTTCCATAGTAACAAGCGACAGTAAATTTCAGCACACTACATAAATTTTTCCTTACCAAATTCCACCTACCAAAGGCGCTTCACTCCCCGGCAACGGCGCCAGAAAAGAGTCTTGATGACCCACAAGTATAGGGGATCTATCGTAGTCCTTTTGATAAGTAAGAGTGTCGAACCCAATGAGGAGCAGAAGGAAATGATAAACAGTTTTCAGCAAGGTATTCTCTGCAAGTACTGAAATAAGTGGTAACAGATAGTTTTGTGATAAGATAATTTGTAACGAGAAAGAAGTAATAAAAGTAAATAAAGGGCAGAAAGGTGGCACAATCCTTTTGTAGCAAAGGACAAGCCTGGACAAACTCTTAATGATGTAAAGCGCTCCCGAGGACACATGGGAATATCGTCAAGCTAGTTTTCATCACGTTCATATGATTCGCGTTCGGTACTTTGATAATTTGACATGTGGGTGGACCGGTGCTTGGGTGTTGTTCTTACTTGAACAAGCATCCCACTTATGATTAACCTCTATTGCAAGCATCCGCAACTACAACAAAAGTATTAAGGATTAAGGTAAACCTAACCATAGCATGAAACATATGGATCCAAATCAGCCCCTTACGAAGCAACGCATCAACTAGGGTTTAAGCTTCTGTCACTCTAGCAACCCATCATCTACTTATTACTTCCCAATGCCTTCCTCTAGGCCCAAATAATGGTGAAGTGTTATGTAGTCGACGTTCACATAACACCACTAGAGGCTAGACAACATGCATCTCATCAAAATATCGAACGAATACCGAATTCACATGACTACAAATAGCAAGACTTCTCCCTTTTCCTCAGGAACAAACGTAACTACTCACAAAGCATAAACATGTTCATAATCAGAGTGGTATTAATATGCATATAGGATCTGAACATATGATCTTCCACCAATTAAACCAACTAGCATCAACTACAAGGAGTAATTAACACTATTAGCAACCTACTAGCACCAATCCCGGACTTGAAGGCAAGAATCGGATACAAGAGATGAACTAGGGTTTTGAGATGAGATGGTGCTGATGAAGATGTTGATGGAGATTGCCCTCTCCTGGTGAGAGGAGCGTTGGTGATGACGATGGTGATGATTTCCCCCTCCGGGAGGGAAGTTTCCTCGGCAGAACAGCTTTGCCGGAGCTCTAGATTGGATCCGCCAAGGTTCTGCCTCGTGGCGGTAGAGTTTCATCCCGAAAGGTTGCTTCTTATTTTTTTTCTCGACAAAAGACTTCATATAGGAGAAGATGGTTATCGGAGAGACACCTGGGGGCCCACGAGGTAGGGGCGCGCCCTAGGGGGGCGCCCCCCCATCCTCGTGACCAGGTTGTGGGCCCCTGGTCTTCATCTTTGGCGAGTATTTTTCATTATTTATTATAAGGTGTTCCGTGGAGTTTCAGGACTTTTGGAGTTGTGCAGAATAGGTCTCTAATATTTGCTCCTTTTCCAGCCCAGAATTCCAGCTGCCGGCATTCTCCCTCCTTATGTAAACCTTGTAAAATAAGAGAGAATAGCCATAAGTATTGTGACATAATGTGAAATAACAGCCCATAATGTAATAAATATCGATATAAAAGCATGATGAAAAATGGACGTATCACCCCCTCGGGAGTCAATGGGCCTTATTGGGCCCTAGTGGGAGAGAAGAGGGGGCAGCTAGGTGGAGGGCGCCCCCCCAAGCCCAATCCAAATTGGGTGGGGGCTGACCCCCCTTTCCTTTCTCTTTCTCCCTCTTCCTTCTTTTCCTAGTGGGACTAGGAAAGGGGGGAGTCCTACTCCTACTAGGAGGAGGACTCCTCCCCCCTTGGCGCGCCTAGAGGGCCGGCCGGCCTCCCCCTCCCTCCTTTATATACGTGGGGAGGGGGGCACCCTAAAACACATCAAAGTTGATTGTTTAGCCATGTGTGGTGCCCCCTCCACAGATTTCCGCCTCAGTCATATCGTTGTAGAGCTTAGGCGAAGCCCTGCGTCGGTAACTTCATCATCACCGTCATCACGCCGTCATGCTGACGAAACTCTCCCTCGACCTCAGATGGATCTAGAGTTCGTGGGACGTCACCGAGCTGAATGTGTGCAGATCACGGAGGTGATGTACCTTCGGTATTAGGATCGGTCAGATCGTGAAGACGTACGACTACATCAATCACGTTGTGATAACGCTTCCGCTTACGGTCTACGAGGGTACATGGACAACACTCTCCCCTCTCATTGCTATGCATCACCTAGCTGGATCTTGCGTGTGCGTAGGATTTTTTTTGAAATTACTATGTTCCCCAATAGAGGTGTAGTAGTAGGGCGACTTTAGCGACGATGATCACATCGTCAATTACCCGAGCGGCACCAGGGGTGGCGATGCGCTTTACTCGACAATCTCCGTCTGACTGGTCGCCAGCACAATGCCCGCCTTCTTGTTCACCTTGTGGCAGCGGGCATTGCGTTTCGCGGGCACGACCTTCTGAGGAGGGTGAGAGCACCACACTTGGGTCCTCCGGCTCCCCAAACTTGGGTCCTCCAGCTCCGGTGGTACGATGATCTTCTTTGTCCGGTCCTTCTGCAATGGCCCATCGTGGTGGTGGAAGGAAAAATGGGCCAGAATGGTGGGGGAGGCGGCAATTGTGGAAGAGGTAGTGAGAAGGGCGGGCTTTGGCATGGAAATAGTATGGGAATGTCCAAATGTGAAGGCTTTGGGTTATCTTTTTGTGGGTTTGGCGTGTCGGAGTCTGACATGCCGGAAATTTGGATGACCGCATCCTCCCCTACATTTGGTTCCAAATTGTGGCATTTCAGACGTCTGGACCAGTCAAAACAAATTTGGTTATCGCCATTGGATAGAAACAGATGCTCAGATAGTATGGTCCCGACATTTAGGAGTGATACGTCCATTTTGCATCATGCTTTTATATCAATATCTACTGCATTATGGGTTGTTATTACACATTATGTCACAATACTTATGCCTATTCTCTCTTATTTTACAAGGTTTACATACAGAGGGAGAATGTTGGCAGTTGGGATTCTGGCTGGAAAAGGAGCAAATATTAGAGACCTATTCTGCACAGCTCCAAAAGTCCTGATACTTCACGGATGATGTTTTCCAAATATATAAAAACATTGAGCGCAAGAACTTCACCAGGGGGCACACCCTGCCCACAAGGGTGGGGGCCGCGCCCTACCCCCTGGGCGCGCCCCCCTACCTCGTGTCCCCCTGGTGGCCCTCCGGTGACCATCTTCTGCTATATGGACTCTTTCGATGGAAAAATAATCATAAGCCATCTTCTCGGACGAAACTCCGCTGCCACGAGGTGGAACCTTGGCGGAGCCAATCTAGGGTTCTGGCGGGGCTGTTCTGCTAGGGAAACTTCCCTCTCGGAGGGGGAAATCATCGCCATCGTCACCACCAACGCTCCTCTCATTGGGAGAGGGCAATCTCCATCAACATCTTCATCAGCACCATCTCATCTCAAAACCCTAGTTCATCTCTTGTATCCGATTTTTGTCTCCAAGTCCGGGATTGGTGCTAGTAGGTTGCTAGTAGTGTTAATTACTCCTTGTAGTTCATGCTAGTTGGTTTAATTGGTGGAAGATCATATGTTCAGATCCTATATGCACATTAATACCCCTCTGATTATGAACATGTTTATGCTTTGTGAGTAGTTACTTTTGTTCCTGAGGACATGGGAGAAGTCTTGCTATTAGTAGTCATGTGAATTTGGTATTCGTTCGATATTTTGATGAGATGTATGTTGTCTCTCCTCTAGTGGTGTTATGTGAACGTCGACTACATAACACTTCACCATTGTTTGGGCCTAGAGGAAGGCATTGGGAAGTAATAAGTAGATGATGGGTTGCTAGAGTGACAGAAGTTTAAACCCTAGTTTATGCGTTGCTTCATAAGGGGCTGATTTGGATCCATATGTTTCATGCTATGGTTAGGTTTACCTTAATACTTTTGTTGTATTTGCGGATTCTTGCAATAGAGGTTAATCATAAGTGGGATGCTTGTCCATGTAAGGGCAGCACCCAAGCACCGGTCCACCCACATACCAAATTATCAAAGTACCGAACGCGAATCATATGAGCGTGATGAAAACTAGCTTGACGATATTCCCATGTGTCCTCGGAAGCGCTTTACAGCATATAAGAGTTTGGCCAGGCTTGTCCTTTGCTACAAAAGGATTGGGCCACCTTGCTGCACTTTATTTACTGTTACTTGTTGCTCGTTACAAATTATCCTATCACAAAACTATCTGCTACCACTTATTTCAGTACTTGCAGAGAATACCTTGCTGGAAACCACTTATCATTTCCTTATGCTCCTCGTTGGGTTCGACACTCTTACTTATCGAAAGGACTACGATAGATCCCCTATACTTGTGGGTTATCAAGACTCTATTCTGGCGCCGTTGCCGGGGAGTGAAGCGCCTTTGGTAGGTGGAATTTGGTAAGGAAAAATTTATATAGTGTGCTGAAATTTACTGTCACTTGTTACTATGGAAAGTAATCCTCTGAGGGGCTTGTTCGGGGTATCTTCACCCCGACCAGTAGAGAAAAGAGTTCCTCCTCAACCTACTGAACCTACTGAAAATGAAAATGCTTGCTTTGAAATTCCTTTGGGTATGGTAGAAAAACTGCTAGCTAATCATTTTTTAGGAGATGGAACAAAACATCCTGATGAGCATCTAATATATGTGGATGAAGTTTGTGGATTATTTAAGCTTTCAGGTGTATCCAGAGATGTTGTTAAGAAGAAGGTCTTCCCTTTATCTTTGAGGGGAGATGCATCGACATGGTATAGGCTATGTGATGATATGGAGTCTTGGAACTACAAACGATTGAAACTGGAATTTCATCAAAAGTTTTATCCTATGCATCTTGTTCATCGTGATCGCAATTATATATATAATTTTTGGCCTCGCGAAGGAGAAATCATCGCTCAAGTCTGGGGGAGGCTTAAATCAATGTTATATTCATGCCCCAATCATGAGCTCTCAAGAGAAATGATTATTCAAAAAATTTATGCTCGGCTTTCTGGTAACAATCGCACCATGCTTGATACTTTTTGTGTTGGCTCTTTTATGATGAAGACTATTGAATTCAAATGGGATTTATTGGAAAGAATTAAACGCAACTCCTAAGATTGGGAGCTCGACAATGGTAAGGAGTCGGGTATGACACCTAGTTTTGATTGTGTTAAATCTTTTATGGATACCGATATTTTTTGTAAATTTAGCACTAAATATGGACTTGACTCTGAGATAGTAGCTTCTTTCTGTGAATCTTTTGCTGCTTATGTTGATCTCCCCAAGGAGAAGTGGTTTAAATATCATCCTCCCATAGAAGTAAAAGTAGTTGCACCTATTAAAGTTGAAGAAAATATTATTACTTATAATGATCCTATTGTTCCTACTTCTTATGTTGAGAAACCACCTTTCCCTGTTAGGATAAAGGATCATGCTAAAGCTTCAACTGTGGTTCGTAAAAGCAATATTAAAACATATACACCTCCTGAGCAAGTTAAAGTTGAACCTAATATTGCTATTGTTAAAGATCTCTTGTCTGATAATATTGATGGGCATGTTATTTATTTCTGTGATGAAACTGCTAGAATTGCTAAACCCCATGATAAAGATAAACCTAGACCTATGGTAGGCATGCCTGTTATTTCTGTCAAAATAGGAGATCATTGTTATCATGGCTTATGTGATATGGGTGCTAGTGCTAGTGCAATACCTTATTCCTTATACAAAGAAGTTATGCATGATATTGCACCTGCTAAGATGGAAGATATTGATGTCACAATTAAACTTGCCAATAGAGATACTATTTCACCAATGGGAATTCTTAGAGATGCTGAAGTCTTGTGTGGGAAAATTAAATATCCTACTGATTTTCTTGTTCTTGGTTCCCCACAAGATAGCTTTTGTCCCATTATATTTGGTAGACCCTTCTTAAATACTGTTAATGCTACCATAGATTGCAAAAGAGATGTTGTTACTATCGGTTTAGATGATATGACTCATGAATTTAATTTTTCTTAATTCAGTAGACAACACAGTGAAGAAGAATTACCTCGTAAGGATGAAATTATTGGTCTTGCTTCTATTGCCGTACCTCCTAGTGATCCTTTAGAACAATATTTGCTAGACCATGAAAATGACATGTTTATGAATGAAAGAAGGGAATTAGATGAAGTATTCTTTAAAAAGGAACCTATTCTGAAAAACAATTTACCTGTTGAAATCCTTGGGGATCCTACTCCACCCAATGGTGATCCCGTATTTGAGCTTAAACTGTTACCTGATACTCTTAAATATGCTTATCTTGATGAGAAAAAGATATATGCTATTATTATTAATCTTTCAGAACATGAAGAAGAGAGATCACTGAAAACTCTGAAGAAGCACCGTGCTGCTATTGGGTATACTCTTGATGATCTTAAGGGCATTAGTCCCACTCTATGTCAACATAAAATTAATTTGGAAGAAGATGCTAAACCAGTTCGTGATCATCAACGCCGGCTGAATCCTAAAATGAAAGAAGTGGTAAGAAACGAGATACTGAAGCTCCTTGAGGCAGGTATAATTTATCCCGTTGCTGATAGTCAGTGGGTAAGCCCTGTCCATTGTGTCCCTAAGAAGGGAGGTATTACTGTTGTTCCTAATGATAAAGATGAATTGATTCCTCAAAGAATTATTACAGGTTATAGGATGGTAATTGATTTCCGCAAATTAAATAAGGCTACTAAAAAAGATCATTACCCCTTACCTTTTATCGATCAAATGCTAGAAAGATTGTCCAAACATACACATTTTTGCTTTCTAGATGGTTATTCTGGTTTCTCTCAAATACCTGTGTCAGCCAAAGATCAATCAAAGACTACTTTTACATGCCCTTTTGGTACTTTTGCTTATAGGCATATGCCTTTTGGTTTATGTAATGCACCTACTACCTTTCAAAGATGCATGATGGCTATATTCTCTGACTTTTTTGAAAAGATTTGTGAGGTTTTCATGGACGACTTTTCCGTCTATGGATCTTCTTTTGATGATTGCTTGAGCAACCATGATCGAGTTTTGCAGAGATGTGAAGAAACTAATCTTGTCTTGAATTGGGAGAAGTGCCACTTTATGGTTAATGAAGGTATTGTCTTGGGGCATAAAGTTTCTGAAAGAGGTATTGAAGTTGATAAAGCCAAGGTTGATGCTATTGAAAAGATGCCGTGTCCCAAGGACATCAAAGGTATAAGAAGTTTCCTTGGTCATGCCGGTTTTATAGGAGGTTCATTAAGGGCTTCTCAAAAATTTCTCGGCCTCTGACTAATTTATTACAAAAAGATATACCATTTGTCTTTGATGATGATTGTGTAGAAGCATTTGACATACTTAAGAAAGCATTGATTTCTGCACCTATTGTTCAGCCACCTGATTGGAATTTACCCTTTGAAATTATGTGTGATGCTAGTGATTATGCTGTAGGTGTTGTTCTAGGACAAAGAGTTGATAAGAAACTAAATGTTATTCAATATGCTAGTAAAACTCTAGACAATGCTCAAAGAAATTATGCTACTACTAAAAAAGAATTCTTAGAAGTTGTATTTGCTTGTGATAAGTTTAGACCTTATATTGTTGATTCTAAAGTAACTATTCACACTGATCATGCTGCTATTAAATATCTTATGGAAAAGAAAGATGCTAAACCTAGACTTATTAGATGGGTTCTCTTGCTACAAGAATTTGATTTGCATATTGTTGATAGAGAAGGAGCTGAGAACCCCTTTGCAGACAACTTGTCTAGGTTAGAAAATGTGCTTGATGACCCACTACCTATTGATGATAGCTTTCCCGATGAGCAATTAAATGTCATAAATGCTTCTCATACTGCTCCATGGTATGTTGATTATGCTAATTACATTGTTGCTAAGTTTATACCACCTAGTTTCACATACCAGCAAAAGAAAAAGTTCTTCTATGATTTGAGGCATTACTTTTGGGATGACCCACATCTTTATAAAGAAGGAGTGGATGGTGTTATTAGACGTTGTGTACTTGAGCATGAACAGGAATAGATCCTACGCAAGTGTCACTCCGACGCTTATGGAGGACACCATGCTCGAGATAGAACTGCACATAATTAAGGTACTGCAATCTAGTTTTTATTGGCCTACTCTCTTCAAGGATGCCCGTAAGTTTGTCTTATCTTGTGATGAATGTCAAAGAATTGGTAATATTAGTAGACGTCAAGAAATTCCTATGAATTATTCACTTGTTATTGAACCATTTGATGTTTGGGGCTTTGTCTATATGGGACCTTTTCCTTCCTCTAATAGTTATACACATATTTTAGTTGCTGTTGATTATGTTACTAAGTGGGTAGAAGCTATTCCAACTAGTAGTGCTGATCATAACACTTCTATTAAAATGCTTAAAGAAGTTATTTTTCCAAGATTTGGAGTCCCTAGATATTTAATGACTGATGGTGGTTCACATTTTATTCATGGTGCTTTCCGTAAAATGCTTGCTAAATATGATGTTAATCATAGAATTGCATCTCCTTATCACCCCCAGTCTAGTGGTCAAGTAGAATTGAGTAATAGAGAACTCAAATTAATTTTAAAAAAGACTGTTAATAGGTCTAGAAAGAATTGGTCCAAGAAATTACATGATGCATTATGGGCCTATAGAACTGCATATAAAAATCCTATGGGTATGTCTCCATATAAAATGGTCTATGGAAAAGCATGTCACTTACCTATCGAACTAGAACACAAGGCTTATTGGGATATTAAAGAACTTAATTATGATTTTAAACTTGCCGGTGAGAAGAGGTTATTTGATATTAGCTCACTTGATGAATGGAGAACCCAAGCCTACGAAAATGCCAAGTTGTTTAAACAAAAAGTTAAAAGTTGGCATGACAAAAGGATACAGAAGCGTGAGTTTAATGTAGGTGATTATGTATTGCTATACAACTCTCGTTTAAGATTTTTTGCAGGAAAACTTCTCTCTAAATGGAAAGGTCCTTACGTTATCGAGGAGGTCTACCATTCCGGTGCCATAAAAATCAACAACTTCGAAGGCACCAATCTGAAGGTGGTGAACGGTCAAAGAATCAAACACTATATCTCAGGTAATCCCATAAATGTTGAAACCAATGTTATTGAAATCGTAAACCGGAGGAATACATAAGGGACACTTTCCGGAACGTTTCAGACTCGAAAAAGGAATAGGTATGTGGTACGGTAAGTAAACCGACTCCAAAACAGTTTTTAAGGCAATATTTCTCCGTTTTGGAATATTTATAAAAATAGAAAAATAAGAAATAGTCCGGGAAGGACACGAGGCCTCCACAAGGGTGGAGGGCGTGCCCTACCCTAATGGGCGCGCCCCCCTACCTCGTGGGCACCTCATGTGCTCTCCGGACTCCATTTTCATACACGACACGTATTTTGGTCGGTAAAAATTCATTATATAATCTCCCGGGGGTTTTGACTCCCATATCACGCAAAAATCTCCTGTCTTTGTTTCGAGCTGTTTTTCTGACAGATCTAGATTATCATGACGTCTCCAAGTGCTCCGAAGGACAAGTTCTTCGAGAAGGTCATCAATCCTTACCTCGCAGAGGTGCAGCGACACCCTCAAACCATTGAGATGCGTGATGGGTTGTTGCACATCCGTGATGCTGAGGGACCGAAGGGGACCGGAAGCATGGAGACGAGGCTCGAAGCAATGGAGCAACAAGTTTTCAAGTGTCAGGGGATGGTGGAGCGTGGACTCAACTCCAACCACATGATGATCGCAGAATTCACCAACTAACACAAGTTGGACGCCGACAACATCGGGGAGACCATCTTCAAGCTTCATGAGAAAATCGAGCACCTTCAAGCTCAAATCTATGACCTGCAAAACCAAAACTGTGAGTATGAATATAGATTCAAAAGGATGAGTTTGGCTGCAGATTTGAGGATCTCGGAGACTCGGTCATCCTTCTATGATGGTGAGCCTATGCCATGGAAGAAGGACGACAAGCCTACGCCATCAACAAAGTCACCACCGTCTCCACCAACAAAGAAGAATTGAGTATCTGGTATGGGCACTCCACTTGGCAACTGCCAAGCTTGGGGGAGTGCCCCGGTATCGTATCACCATCACTTATATCTTTACTGTTTTTCTTAGTTCGATCCTTTTGGTAATATCTTGATCTAGTAGAATAAAAGTTCTTAGTATGATCTAATCGTGAGTTTTGCTTTATTATCCTTCTATGTAATCGAGTCCGTGAGCTATATAATAAAGATTAGTGTTGAGTCAAGGGCTTGATTATTTTGCCATGATCCTAAGGGAATAAAAGAAAAGAGAAAGAAATAAAAAGAAACAAAGAGATCATGTGAGTCTTATGGAGAGTAATGAGCTCACATAGAAAGAGTATGATGAATAAAAGTTGTTGAGGGTTGACAAACACAGTTTCGGTCATCATTGCAACTAATAGGAAGTAATAAAGAAAGAGAGGTCTTCACATATAAATATACTATCTTGGACATCTTTTATGATTGTGAGCACTCATTAAAATATGACATGCTAAAGAGTTGACATTGGACAAGGAAGACAACGTAATGGGTTATGTTTTCTTACATCTAAGATAAATTATATTGTCTTGGATCTTCCAACATGATGAGCTTGCCTTTCCCCCTCATGCTAGCCAAATTCATTGCACCAAGTAGAGATACTACTTGTGCTTCCAAATACCCTTAAACCAGTCTTGCCATAAGAGTCCACCATATCTACCTATGGATTGAGTAAGATCCATCAAGTAAGTTGTCATCGGTGCAAGCAATAAAAATCGCTCTCTAAATATGTATGATTGATTGGTGTGGAGGAAATAAGCTTTATACGATCGTGTGATATGGAAATAATAAAAGCGACATACTGCATAATAAAGGTCCATATCACAAGTGGCAATATAAAGTGACGTTCTTTCGCATTAAGATTTTGTGCATCCAACCATAAAAGCGCATGACAACCTCTGCTTCCCTCTGCGAAGGGCCTATCTTTTACTTTTATCTCCTACATTGCATAAGAGTCATGGTGATTTTCACTCTTCCTTTTTACACTTTATCCTTTGGCAAGCACAATGTGTTGGAAAGATCCTGGTATATATGGCTAATTGGATGTGAGTTTTCATGAACTATTACTGTTGACATTACCCTTGAGGTAAAACGTTGGGAGGCAAAACTATAAGCCCCTATCTTTCTCTGTGTCCAATTAAAACTCCATACCCATAAGTATTGCGTGAGTGTCAGCAATTGTGAAAGATTATATGATAGTTGAGTATGTGGACTTGCCGAAAAGTTCTTATACATTGACTCTTTCCTATGTTATGATAAATTGCAATTGCTTCAATGACTGGGATTGTAGTTTGTTAGTTTTCAATGAAGTTTACGATTCATACTTGATATTGTGATTGAATTATTACTCTAACATTAGAGATCATATGACAAACAATTATATGAGTTGTTGTTCTAAGAATGATCATGATGCCCTCATGTCCGTATTTTATTTTTATCGACACCTCTATCTCTAAACATGTGGACATATTTTTCGATTTCGGCTTTTCGCTTGTGTAGCGACCAGACCTCAAGCGGTCCAATCTTTGTGCTCAGGTGTCATCCTTGGATCAGTAATGCTGACACCACACAGTACTTGAAGGATTTATAATAGAGTAGCAATCACACACTTATTACATCGAGTGTCTCAAAAGAGAACTTATTACAATAAATATGGCTTAAGGCCATCTAATAACAATAACAACGGAAGGCTTGGAAGATAGGTGAGTCCATCAACTCCAACGGCATCACTGAGTATAGAACCACGACCTAAAACTCCTTAATCGTCGTTTGAAAAGTCTGCAACATTAACGTTGCAGCCCGAAACGGGTGAGCACATGGAATATGCTGGCAAAATAACACATAGAGAGTAATGGAATGAAATAGGCTATTCTATATGCATATTTGGCTAGTGGAAAGCTCTATGGTTATAGTTTTGCGGAAAGCCAATTTTTCCCTACTGCAAAGGAATAAATTTTATTTAACTATCATGGTAGTTGTTAAACACTAAGAATGGTTGACAGCATTCTCAATCCCAATTAAGCATCATCATTAAACAAAACCCAACAAAATTAATTTTGGAGTAACATGTTGAGATTCACATGATAATCCAGGTACTAAATACCCAAGATGTCCATAACCGGGGACACGGCTAATCATGATTAGTTTATACACTCTGCAGAGGTTTGTGCACTTTTCCCCACAAGACTCGATCTCCTCCGTTGGGATTCTTGCACTACACGGTGTTTGAGAAACGGATGACCGAGACATAGTCTTTCAGAAGCGCTAGCACCTTACGAACGGGTAGACCGTACCAACCTACATCCCCTACATCTGCTAGTCTACCACTGTAAGAGTTCGCACGACTTAGTCAACTATGCTAGAGCCCATAATAGCTTGTGGCTACACAAGGAAGTTTCTAGCGTGAATAATCTCATCATCCCTTTGAGCCTGGGTTGCGGTCCATAAAGAAAAACAGGCAATCGCTGGAATACCCGGGTGCCTCAATCCACCTAGATGTGTATTTAAGTTGCCACCTTAAGTAAACCATTAATTAACATCTCACATATGCCATGGATACTCTCACCTAATCCACGTCTACTAGCATAGCATGGCATAATAAGCAAACGTAGAAGTAACTCCCAAAGGTTGGATAATAACAGGTAATAGGTACTACCTCAACTACTTCCCAAACCCACAATTTAATAGATCCTAATCATGAAATGTGTGAGGATTGATCTAATTCAATAAAACTGGGTAGTTGGAAAGCATGATCAAAGTGTTACTTGCCTTGCTGATGATCCGGGAAACCTAGCGATTCGAAGTAGCAAACGGCGCACTCCGGGTACTCTATCGCAAACAAATAAGCATACAATAAGTACTCAACTAATGCACAAGTAAAACTCACATAAGAGATCTAATCAGAAAGTTCAACTTAAGAACTCCGGTTGGCAAAAAGAATCAAAACGAACGAAGCAACGGAAGACAAACGGCAAAAGAAACAGGCTTTGTTTACTATTCTGGATCTAGGGAAATTTTTACAGTAGCAAAAAATCTTTTGAGTTGGTTAAACGGAAAGAGGGTTTCGAGATGAAACTCCAGGCGCTTGAATCGCCTGATTCCAATAAACGAGCGAAAAGTTAGACTAAAACGAAAATCGGATCAGAAATCGCGATCAGAAAAATCGCGGATTAAATCCGAGAAAAAGAAAAACAACGAACGTTCGTTAAAACGAACGAACGGACAAACACTCGCTAATTAAATAAACCATAAAACTGATCTATTTAAAAAAACAAAACTAAAAAACGAACAAAACCGTCGGAAAACCGAACGGTTTTTCGAGAAAAAACCGGAGGCGAAAAAAAACTACCTCCGGCGACTCCGGTGAATGGCAGCGGTGGTCCGGGGCGGCGGGGCAGTCCGGCGACGGCGGCGGGGCGGCGCGAGCGGGCGGCGGCAGCGGGGGCCGGCTAGGGTTAGGGTTAGGGCGAGGGCGCGGCTGGGCTTCGGCCGGGGGCCTTGGGGCGCTAAAAAGGCCCGGCCAGGGGAGTCCTGGCCGGTTACGGCCCAAGGTCATTTCGGACTTTTTTTAAATAATTACACTCGGAAAAGAACAAAAGAAATACTAAACGGACACTAAAAATCCCGAAATAAATTTTCCCCGGCTTCTAAAATCAAGCCGCACGGATGAACATTTATTTGGGGCCTAAATGCAATTTTGAAAAATGTGCATTTTTCCTAAATTCAAATAAAATAGCAAGTAAAACCAAAATAAATTCTTATTTGATTTTTTTATTAAATCCTCAATATTCCTTTATTTTGGGAAAGTCATTTTATTCCATCTCTCATATTTTTGTAATATAAATAATTGAAGATAAAATAAATAAAATCAAACGATCCTATTTTCAAAATTTGAGACAACTCAAATATGAAAATAACGAAATCCCCAACTCTCTCCGAGGGTCCTTGAGTTGCGTGAAATTTCTAGGATCAACCAAAATGCAATAAATATGATATGCAATGATGATCTAGTGTATAACATTCCAAATTGAAAATTTGGGATGTTACAAACCTACCCCCCTTAAGATGAATCTTGCCCTCAAGATTCAGGTTGGCTAGAAAATAGGTGAGGGTGGTCCTTCGGCAAATCTTCCTCTCGTTCTCAGGTGGCTTCATCCTCCGTGTGGTGGCTCCATTGAACCTTGCAAAACTTGATAACCTTACTGCGGGTGACTTGACTGGCATACTCTAGAATCTTAACTGGTTTCTCCTCATAGGTCAAATCACTATCCAACTGAATCGCTTCCAGTGGTACTGTATCTCTCAGCGGTATGTCAGCCATCTCTGTGTGGCACTTCTTCAACTGTGATATGTGGAACACGTCGTGAAATCCCGACAATCCTTCGGGCAATTCCAACTTATAGGCAACTTCTCCCATACGCTCCAAAACTTTTCATGGGCCTACAAAACGTGGCGCTAACTTTCCCTTAACTCCAAAACGCTTAACTCCTCGAAGTGGTGATACTCGAAGATAAACTCGGTCTCCGACTTCGTAAATTGTCTCCTTGCGTTTAGAATCTGCATAACTCTTCTGCCTGGACTTGAAAGTGCTAGTGATAGACTAGAGGGAGGGGGTGAATAGGCGATTTTTATGAAAGTCTTCAAAACATGGAAGTTTCGAAGATAAATGATAGAAATAAACCTAGTACCATGCAGCGGAAGGTAGACTACACTAGGTAAACCATAGTCAAGTATTCAATGAAGTGAAAGCACAATGACTAATAGCAGCTAGGCAGTAAAGATCAGGTAGGAAGATATTGTGAAGCCAATCAGACAAGCAGTCACTCAGTGAAGACAAAAGATAATGCAATCATACAATGACTTCACAAGGACCAACAGTAAGTAAAGGGAAGAGAAGGATGAAACCAGTGACTCGTTGAAGACAATGATTTGTTGGACCAGTTCCAGTTGCTGTGACAACTGTACGTCTGGTTAGGGAGGCTGAGATTCAACTCAGAAGACCTCGTCTTCACCCTATTCCCCTTGAGCTAAGGACACCCAGTCCTCGCCCAATCACTCTGGTAAATCTTCAAGGTAGACTTCCAAACCTTCACAGACTCCGTTCACCAGCGATCCACAATGACTCTTGGATGCTCAGAACGCGACGCCTAACCGGCTGGAGGATTCATAGTCCTCAAGTGTAATAAGTCTTCAGATCACACAGACAAGAAGACTTAAGTGATGCCTAACACTCTTTGGCTCTGGGTGTTTAGGGCTTTATCCTCGCAAGGAATTCTCTCTCAAAGGCCTCGAGATGGGTTGCTCTCAAACGACAAAAGTCGTACTCTAACTCTGAGCAGCCAACCGTTTATGGTTGTAGGAGGTGGGCTATTTATAGCCCCTTGGCAACCCGACCTGATTTGTCCGAAATGACCCTTGGTCACTAAGGAACTGACATGTGTTCCAACGGTCAGATTTCAAACACACACGGCAACTTTACTTGGACTACAAGCAAAGCTGACTTATCCAACTCTGGACAAGATTTGCTCTCATAGTCTTCACTCGAAGACATAGGATTTTGGTTAAGCATCACTTCAGTCATTCTGACTGGTTCTCTTGGACCCCACTTAACAGTACGGTGGTTCCTATGACTCAACAAAGAAAAACACAGAACGACGAAACTGCTAAGTCTTCGCGCTCCATAGTCTTCACGCGATGTCTTCTCTTATCATAGTCTTCAATGTGAATGTCTTCACATACCACCTCTGACTTCAATGTCTTCATGCATTTTTAGGGGTCATCTCTGGTAGGAAAACCGAATCAATGAGGGACTTCTACCTATGTTATCCTACAATTCTCACAAACACATTAGTCCCTCAACTAGGTTTGTCGTCAATACTCCAAGACTAACTAGGGGTGGCACTAGATGCACTTACAATCTCCCCCTTTTTGGTAATTGATGACAAACTAGTTGAAGTTTTCAACGGGAAATATAATATGTGAAATTGTAAAGGATAGGGGATTGTCTTCATAAGTTGCAAGGGCTCCCCCTGAAGATGTGCATATAAGTAATTTGCTTTTGGAATGCAAATGCACATGGCAGGTTGTACTTGTGGAGATCTTCTTCAACTTATGATGACAATTCATCATGCATGAAAAGTATGTGAAGATAATGACATGCATAATGAAAAATGGATGTCTGCAAAATGATCTAAGTGCGGAATTTATCGTCGCACATGCGAAATTTATCATCGCATCATAGAATAGCAAATAAGTAGCAGACGACCATCGAGTTTGAGTGTTACAACTCAAAGAACCAAATGTATCAAGACGCGAGACTTGTAAACACTAGGCAAAATATAAAACTACCGCCCATATGAACCCGCTTGAGGACTATCAAACTCATATGCTTCTCCCCCTTTTGTCAGTAAGGAACAAAAAGGTTTGAAGACATAGAGCACCTACTCGTCCCCGTGAGGAGTTGGTGAAGCAGCAGGGTCTTCGGTGTTGGTTGGCGGTGCAGACGAACTCGGTGCAGTGTTGATTTGCGCTGAAGGTGGTGAAGTAGCATCGTCTTCATCATCGATGACACGTGCATTCACTATTGCAGCAGAGGAGGAGAACTCGGAGTCTTCAAGAGACGGAGTACGCCGCATCACAGTCCTTCTTGGAGGTGCTGAGTCAAACTTGAAGCGTTTAGAGAAGCCATCCTCTTGAAGATCATCTTCAGAACACGTAAGTGTCAGCCTTTCCATGTACGTCGATAGGTTTCATGGGCAACAAAGGCATTCTTGGTGGCAAGGTTGCGAATCCTGTTTACGTCCACCAAGAGGCTTTGCATTTGGCGCTTCAGCCAGTCATGATGCTTATCCTGTTTCTGATGAAGGGCAACCAGAAGCTCTTGGTCATTGAGAACACGGGATCGCTTCTTGGGCCGTTGTGCAATGGTGCTTTCAGTGGCTTCAGTGAGGGCACGATGAGGTGCACGGGTAGTACCAGCCAGAGGATAGACACGAGTGACTGCTGGGTCGCCTTCAATGTGTTGAGAGAAACTTTGCTTATCAGCATTCTGAAGACTAAGGGGCTCCTTGGCAGGCTCTGGATAGATGGCTTCAACTGACATATCGACGTCAGGTAGAAAGATCCGATGATTGCGAGCAGAGGGCTGATAGGTGACAGCTGAGTGTAGTTTGATCAGCAGCATAATCCATGGAGCGTAAAACTTCAAGCCAAAGAGATCAGATCCTGATGCAGCAAGTTGGCGGATGAAGAAGTCTTGTGCATTGAAGCATTTGCCGTGAAGAATATGGAAGACCAAAGTCTTCATTGCACCTTCCAGCTTTGCATGTGGAGAATGTCCTTTGATGGGCCAGAGAGTTCGCCTTATAATGTGATAGATAGTGCGTGGCAGATACTCAAGGTCTTCAACAAAGAACTCCTCAGGATATGCAGCATCTGGAGGCAAAGGCTTCATCATGCTAAGCATCTGACTCATGTTTGGTTCAGGATTGTGAATAATGCTCTCCATAGCTGCACTGTGAAGCTGACAACCAGGTTCATAAAGATCTCCTGGAGTGGGCAGACGAGTGAGCTCAATGATATCAAAGGCTTTGGCTTCATGATGAACATTGCCTGTCATCCACTCAAGGACCCAAGTCTTCGGATCTCTGTTGTAGCCAGGAATATGAAGAGTGGCATAGAATTGGAGCAACAATTCTTCATTCCAGTGCTCCTTGTCAGTGACGAACGACAACAATCCAGACTCTTTGAAGCAATCCAGAGCTTCTTCCAAACAAGGCAGACCAGTTATGGCTTCAGTGTCAAGACGCATATGTGGGAAAATGCGACCTTGATTGTACAGAATGCATGAGTAATAAATGTGCTGCTGATAGCTCCAGAACTGATTAGAAGATATTATTGCCTTGGTGTAGGGGTTCTTGGCACTATTGAAGAAGGTGTTGTGTGCCTTGAAGCCATTGATGTTAAACGATCCGGGTGCAGATGCAGTACCTGGAAACCTGGGCAGCCTTAGCATTGGCTTCTGAACCTGAGGCTTGTGCTCAACGTGATAGTCAAACTGAGGACCAGCAGTAGGTGAAGGAGTCAGAAAAGGTCATTTGACAGTGATAGGTTGGCCATAGTTGAATGCTTGCTCGATAGTGTGTGGCCTTGGTGGCAGAACAGGAGCAGTGGCATCAACAGAGGCGTCAGGCTGCACATCTGTTGCAGGTGCAGCATTGGCTTCATTGGCCTCTGGCACAGTGTTAGGTGCAGGCTCCATAGTGTCTTCAGCCATGACCACGTCATTGGCTTCAATGGTGTTAGTGGTGGCAGCCTCACGATTCTCAACCTCCACTTCAGAAGCTGGAGGGTCGGTCACGTTCTCCTCGAGAACAACATCTTGGTGAGACAGGGGTGTAGCAACTCTTGGGGCTTCTTCTTCATTGGCTGATGCAGCTGGAACATCTTCAGCCATTTTGGCTTCGGATTCAGACACGTGCATTGTGGGAGTGAGTTGGGGCCCTGATCCTTTGCGAAGCCTGTGTAATACGGGCGACGCTTGTGGAGATGGAGTGTGCTGGGCCTCATAGTCATCATCATCTTGCACTGTTGGGGTAGCTTGCGATTAGGGAGAGCTTGGAGTGTCTTGTCTCTGTGGGTGATCAGCCCATGATGCATCCTAAGCAGTTGGCGTCAGAGGACGACCAATGCTAATGAGTTCGATGTGCGTGAGCACAGGCGATGATACCAGTTGGTGCTCGATCTAAGGAAGGACTTCATCATCTTCAACATTGTCATGGTGACCAATGTCTTCAACGGCGGTGAGGTCAACTGCTAGAATGTCTTCAGCTTCAGGAGCCTCTGTGGAAGCAGTCTCATGAACTACTATCCGTCGTTCTTGATGCGAGGAATCAGGGCGAGCAACAGAGATAGGTTCTACAACAAGGGGCTCTGTGGGAGAAGCCCGATCTTTCTTGGTTTTGTGCTTCTTCTTGGAGGGAGCGACATCATAAGCCTTAGGATTTTTCCTCTTTCTAGCTTCAGCCTTGTCAGCCCTTGTCTTCTTCAGGTCTGAAGTGGTGGAAGTGACTTTTGGCTTTGAGCCCGACATGCTGCTTGGGAAGACAATGCGGGGTTCTTCCTGCCTTGAAGGTGCAGATTGGTCTGTTGATGGCTTCTTCTTCTTTGCAGCCATTCTTGGGTCGATGCCAGGACGACCAAGAGCCTTGCGCTTCTCAGCCTCATTGTAGGCTTGCACACACTTGTCAGCCAGGCTCTTCATGCGCTCACGAGAACCTTTAGCTTCTTCACGCTTCTTGAGAAAGGCTTCCTTAAGCTCGTGCAGCATAATCTTGAAGTTTTTCACATCTTGCACGTTGAGCTTGGCCATGTGCTTCTTGAACTGAGCTTTCTCATAGTCGATTTTTTGCTTCAGTTCAACGATGCGCTGAGCTAGAGCTAGCTCAGAAGCAATGGCGCCAGTGAAGGCGACACTGAGGCCAATTGGAAGTTGCAGTTCTTCAAAGCTGAGGTTGGGTGTGTCAAACCAATCATCAATGAAGTTGTGGATGATTGCCACATCAAAGAGAGGCAAATCATTGAAGATTTCTGCTTCTTCCTTGCTCTTAATCAGTTGTTCAAGAGCGTCATCTGCAATATCTTCATCGCTGGACAGATCAATGGCGTCATTGCGCAGAATAGCAGCAGCAGTCAGTACCTGATCAGTATTCTTTCTCATCTCAGTCTTCTTAGAGATACATGATAGATCTTTAGACTGCACACTGTCTTCAGGATGTGCAGTAGCCAGTGGCTTCGCCCGTAAGATTTTTGGTGTTGAGGCAGACTTTGAAGCTTTAGGCTTCTTCAGCTTCATTGGCTTCGGTGGTGCAGGTGCTTCGTCAGATTCAGCATCATCTACAGGTTGATCCACGACTGCCCCTTGAACCATAATATGAGTGATGGGACCTTCTAGGTTGTAGAAGGGCCCAACCAAATTGGGTTCAGCTTCTCATGTGCCATCAGCACGTGGCGCAGAGGGGCCTGGGTTGAAGTCTAATCCCAATGACTTCTTGTTTTCCTTGGCAGAGTTCTGTGCAAACTGATAGTTGCGCTTGAAGAGATTGTCTTCGCGACACCATAACAGAGAGGATGGGTCGGCATTAGCAGGCTGAGGTCCACGAAGCATGCAGGGGTAAAAGCCTTGAGCAATAGCTTCAGACTGTGATTTGGGCTGAAGACCTTTGTATATGATATCTCCCCATGGGCCCTTAATGGCACTCTTCTCAGCATATTCGTCGGTGACGAATCTGTACTTGAACCATTCCTCTGCCTAGTGTCTTCGAATCCATTGGATTCGGTTCTTGCGTTCTCCATAGGTTTCTTCTGGATCTGACTTGTATAGCTCATAGAGATCTGGTGGCAGGTCCTTAGCAGTGTTTCCACGGCGATGTCTGCCTCCCTTCCTTGTAGATTTCTCTATAGCCATGAACTTCAAACTGAATGGCTTCAACATGTTCAAAGGTTTCAAAGGCTTCCGCCTACGGGTCAAACAGGAACTGGCTTCAGGAGAATTTATATGATGCTGCAAGAATTCTGCAAATGAATGCAGACTATGAGAACCAAGGGATTCTCCCACGGACATGTACCTGTGACAGCATTAAGGTGCGAGGGAAGGGGAAGAGGTCATATGCATTCTCAGAAGATTTTGAAGATAAATCATTTTAGAAGACATTGACCTCATAGTGCGAAGACATTCACTCATAGATAGAGAGTTGGTTCTAGATTTGTACGAATCCACGGATCAGTACAAGTGAGGAATCTAACTACTTTGTGAAGCATAAGTGAACATGCTAGGCATATTATGAGATGCAGTATGAAATAGATCCAACTTGTGTGAACAGAAACTGCTTGTGGTAGAAAGTGATGAATCTATAGGATCAAAGGGGCCATAAAAAGGAAGTTTTATTTACCACACAAAGAACTGCTAGACTGAGCGGGAGAGGAGGCTGAGCAGTTCGATCGTCCGTGCCCTAACTTGGCGACGGAGGACACCTACGGCGATGGCGGAGAAGACGATGTCTGCGGCCGGCGTGAAGACGGCGTCTGTGAGGTCGCTGCAGCTAAGCGCTTCGTCACCGGCGTCGTCGAGGGCTAGCGGTGGCACTAGGGTTTGTGCAAGAGTGGAAGAAAGGATAATGACTGTGGTGAGGCGTGTATTTATAGGGACAGGGACGGCACAGTGTTATTACACAGGTGCCCCTGGCGATTCACATCTGAAGGACACGTGGCCATCATTCAACATATCGGAGGTTGTTCCATGTTCCCACGCATGCCTGGATTGTCGGGTGGTCGTTCCCACTTCTCCGGGTTTTAGGTGAAGGAATTAGCATTGAAAACGGACTTAATGTTTGTCTCTGTATCTTCTGCTGACAAGGACGCAGAGAAGACATTCGACAGTTTCAATAGAATGCATATGATTTGGACAGATAGAGTTTGAGACAGAAAGCATAGAGAGCTTAGGGTCCGATCACATTCACTTAGTTCAAAAGATTCAACAAGAAGACATAGCTATAAGTGAATGCTGTAGAGGACAGAACACTAGTATATATATATATATATATATATATATATATATATATATGAGAAAGACAATCAAATCAACATAGTGAAGATAATCATGAAGACAAGTTGAGTTTGAAGCCAAACCAAACGTAACGCCATGAGTGAAACACTTCAAACAGAAAATTTTGGTGGTGGCGTTACCCACCGTATAGGAAGTATCAGACCCAGACACGGCGCACAATTATCGCGGCGCTCCGAAGTCAAATTCCACATTAATGTATTCACACTTAGAATGTAAGTCTTCATTGATTGAAGATATACTTTACTTCGTGTGTTGCACATCTAAGTCATCAATATGCATAAGTGTTAGGATGTGTGCCTGATCACAGGACATTTGAGGATCCCAAGATATTTAGCTCACACCGTAACTTGCAAAACCTCTTCTCATCCAAGGGCTTGGTGAAGATATCTGCCAATTGCTCTTCAGTGTTGACGTGTATGATATCAATATCTTCCTTCACAACATGATCTCTGAGAAAGTGATGACGAATTTCAATGTGCTTTGTCTTCGAGTGCACTGGGTTGTTGGCAATCTTGATGGCGCTTTCGTTGTCGCAGTAGAGTGGTACTTGCTTCAGGTGAATGCCATAGTCTTTGAGTGTTTGCTTCATCCATAGAAGCTGAGCGCAGCAAGATCCAGCAGCAATGTATTCAGATTTAGCAGTGGAGAGAGATACATAGTTCTGCTTCTTTGAAGACCAACATACAAGTGATCGTCCCAGAAAATGACATGTGCCTGATGTAGACTTGCGATCCACCTTGTCACCAGCATAATCAGCATCCGAGAATCCAACCAGATCAAACTATGAGCCCTTTGGATACCATAATCCTAATGTTGGGGTGTAAGCCAAATATCGAAGAATTCGCTTCACAGCTAAGTGATGCGATTCCTTTGGTGCCGCTTGGAATCGAGCACACATGCAAACACTAAGCATAATATCTGGCCTAGATGCACATAGATAAAGTAAAGAACCAATCATGGAGCGGTATACCTTTTGATCGAACTCTTTACCATTGTCGTCGGGACCCAGATGATGTTTGGCTGGCATTGGCGTCGTGAAGCCTTTGCAGTCTTGCATCCCAAATTTCTTCAGGCAGTCTTTGAGGTACTTCTCTTGAGATATGAAGATGCCGTTGCGTTGTTGACGTATTTGAAGACAAAGGAAGAACTTCAGCTCACCCATCATGGACATCTGATATTGCTCTTGCATCATATATCCAAACTCTTCACTGTATTTCTGATTGGTGCAGCCGAAGATAATGTCATCCACATATATTTGGCACACAAACAGTTCACCATCATATGTCTTCGTGAAGAGAGTGGGGTCGAGGGAACCAGGTTTGAAGCCTTTGCTCTTCAGGAAGTCTTTGAGTGTGTCATACCAAGCCCGAGGGTCTTGTTTGAGGCCATACAGTGCCTTGTTGAGCTTGTACACCATGTCAGGATGTTTTGGATCTTCAAAGCTAGGCGGTTGTGCAACATACACTTCTTCTTAAATCTTGCCATTGAGAAAAGCGCTCTTCACATCCATTTGATATAGAAGAATATTATGATGATTTGCATAGACCAGCAGTATGCGTATGGCTTCAAGTCTAGCCATAGGAGCAAATGTTTCATCGAAGTCAATCCCTTCAACTTGAGTGTACCCTTGAGCAACGAGACGAGCCTTGTTTCTGACAACTTGACCATGCTCATCTTGCTTGTTGTGATATATCCATTTCGTGCCTATTATATTGTGCTTTCAAGGATCAGGACGCTTAACCAGTTCCCATACATTATTCATCTCAAACTGTTGAAGCTCTTCTTGCATACCTTGAATCCATTCAGGTTCCATGAAGGCTTCTTCAACTTTCTTGGGTTCAGATATTGAGACGAATGCGAAGTGCCCACAGAAATTTGCTAGTTGTGTTGCCCTTGAATGAGTGAGTGGACCTGGTGCATTGATGCTATCAATTATTCTCTCAATCTATACTTCATTTGCAACACGAGGATGTACAGGACGAAGATTTTGCTCTTGTTGATCATTGTCATCGTTAGAAGGATTGTCTTCAGGCTGAGCATTGTCTTCAGGTTGATCAGGTGCGGAGATGATAAGTTCCTCTTCAGGCTGAGCTTCAGAAGGTATGATTTCTCCAGTTCCCATAAGTTTGATTGATTCACTGGATGGAACTTCATCTAGCACGTTTGGTAGGTGCTCTCTTTGTGAGCCGTTAGTCTCATCGAACCGCACACCCACTGTTTCAACCACTTTATAGTGAAAAAGGTTGAAGACTCTGTAGGAGTGCGAATCCTTTCCATATCCAAGCATAAAACCTTCATGTGCTTTTGGTGCAAATTTTGAAGTATAATGTGGATCCTTGGTCCAGCACCTGGCACCAAATACTCTGAAGTAACTGACATTTGGCTTCTTGCCAGTAAGAAGCTCATAGGATTTCTTGCTCAGAAGCTTGTGAAGATAAACACGGTTGATGATGTGGCATGCAGTATCAATGGCTTCAGGCCAGAATTTTCTTGGAGTCTTGTATTCATCAAGCATCGTCCGAGCCATCTCAATAAGTGTTCTGTTCTTGCGTTCGACGATGCCATTCTGCTGTGGCGTGTACGGAGCTGAGAATTCATGTGTGATGCCCAAAGTATCAAGATATGTATCTAGGCCAGTGTTCTTGAATTCAGTGCCATTGTCACTTCTGATGTGCTTTATCTTGATGCCATAGTTGTTCATTGCTCGATTGGCGAAGCGTCTGAAGACATCCTGCACTTCAGTCTTGTAGAGGATTATATGCACCCAAGTATATCTTGAATAATCATCAACAATGACAAAGCCATAGAGACAAGCAGTAGTAGTAAGAGTTGAGTAATGAGTGGGACAAAAAGGTCCATGTGGAGCAGTTCGAAGGGTTGAGTCGTTATCATGATTGTCTTCGAGGGATGCTTGGCCCTCGTCATCTTTCCTGCTTCACAGGCGCCGCATAAGTGATCCTTCTTGAACTTGACGCCCTCGATGCCTATGACATGCTTCTTCCTTGCAAGAGTGTGGAGGTTCCTCATGCCAGCATGCCCTAGCCTCCGATGCCAGAGCCAGCATTCAGAAGCTTTTGCTAGAAGACATACGGCAAGTTGTGGTCCTGCTGAGAAATCTACCACGTACAAATCATCTTTCTGATACCCTTCAAACACTAGAGACTTGTCAAATTCCATTAGAACAAGGCAATGATATTTTCCAAACATCACAATCATGTTTAAATCGCAAAGCATTGAGACAGACATTAAGTTGAAACCAAGGGATTCAACAAGCATGACTTTATCCATGTGTTGATCCTTTGAGATTGCAACTCTACCTAGACCCAATACCTTACTTTTACCAGTGTCAGCAAATGTGATGTGACTTTTGTCAGATGGACGTAAGGTTGAGTCCATAAGAATGCTTCGCTTGCCAGTCATGTGATTGGTACACCCACTATCAATAATCCATTCTGAAGCAGCTGGTGTCGTACCCTACAGTGCAGTTAGGGGGATAGGCTTCACGAAGAGAATTGTGAAGCAAAAACATTTGACAAGCCAGTGGATTATGAAAGCTTAGATCGAGATTAGGACTGACAGGGCAAGTAGCAAGCGACTCAGGAACAAAGTACATAATAAGACCATTTGGGCATTTGATCTTGCACCCTACAAGATGTTTAAGGTCCCCAGCAATGGCTTCAGACGATTTTGGTTTTCGGCTGGAGACCTTTCCCTGCAAAAGAGAGTTAAGCTTTCTTAGCCACCCACATCTTCAAGGGTGGCTTCGAAGCAATGAGTCTAAGTGCAGCATCTGAGAACTTTGGCTTTGGAGCCCTAGCAAAAAGTCTTGCAGGTGGACAATAGTACTCATAAGGATAAGCAGAATAGTTTTTGGTCTTATGAACATGGCGGTTTGATGAAACGCGCTCATATTCATAGGCCTGAGTAAGGTTTCCCTGCAAAACATTTGCGTTAGTGCGACTCAGGTGAGTCCTATGTCTGTATGAAGCCTTTGGACCATATGAAGCCTGTGGTCTAGGGTTTGTCTTCTTCACTTGTGGTGTCATGACGACATTCACATGAAGATTCTCCAAACACCTTTTTGGCACCCAGACTTTCTTCATAGGTGGCCCATTCCTGCAGTTACTACCAATATACTTGGCAAACACTTCACCATACTGATTCCTAAACAGTTTATAGTTTGCATCAAAGGATTCATCAATAACAATGGGATTAGCACAAGTGAAGCCAGATAGGGTGGATGGATCCGCTGAAGGTTCCTTTGCAGCAACCCATGTGGTTTTGGGGTACTTCTCAGGTTTCCAGTAAGAGCCATCAGCATTCATTTTCCTTTCAAACCCAACACCCTCTTTCCCAGGGTTTCGGTTCAGGATCTGCCTTTTGAGGACATCACATGGTGTCTGATGCCCTTTGAGACTTTTTTACATCCCTATTTCAAGTAATGTCTTCAACCTAGCATTCTCATCAGCAATAGCAGTGGTATCCTCAGCAGAGGGGTTAGTTACCACATCAACAGTTGAAGATATTGCAATAGTAGCAGCAGTAGAACACCCAGCAACAGAAGTAGCGTTGTCACGCTCGATGCATTTAAGACATGGTGGTTCAAATCCTTCCTGAGCTAAACTGATCTGTTCGGCGCGAAGTGACTCATTTTCCTTTTGAAGATCTTCATGAGCCGCTCTCAATTTCTCAAGATCTTGCTTCCTTTGAAGATAATCATAGGAAAGCTTTTCATGACGACTTTCAAGTTCCTCATACTTAACGTGAAGATTTTTTATGTCTTCAATTAAGGACTGAGATCGAGTCATTTCAGCGTCTAACAGATCATCGCTTTTGTCTAACATTTTTTGAATATGTTCCATAGCTTTCTGTTGTTCAGTTGCAATTTTAGCAAGTGTTTTGTAGCTGGGTTTGGAACCGCAATCAGAGTCATCTTCACTAGATGTTTGATAGTGAGTAGTGCGTGTGTTTACCTTGGCACCGCGTGCCATGAAGCAGTAGGTAGGAGCGGAGTAGTCCTTGTCATTTGCATCGGTGTCGGTGATGAAGTCATTGTCTTCAGTGTTGAATATGGACTTGGCAACGTATGCTGTAGCCAGACTCGCAACGCCAGAATCGGACTCCTCCTCAGACTCCACCTCCGCCTCCTCAGAAGTGGACTCCTCCTCTGAATCCATTTCCTTGCCAACAAACACACGTGCTTTGGCAGATGAGCTCTTCTTGTGTGATGAAGACTTTGAGGAAGACTTGGAAGAAGACTTTGAGTATTTCTTCTTCTTCTTGTCGTCAGAGTCATACTCCTTGCTCTTCTTCTTCTTGTTGTTCTCATTGTCCCACTACGGACACTTAGAGATGTAGTGGTCAGGTTTCTTGCACTTGTGGCATGTTCTCTTCTTGTAGTCATGAGCAGAAACTTCATCATTCCTTGAGCTTGATCGTGAAGACTTTCTGAAGCCTTTCTTCTTAGTGAATTTTTGGAACTTCTTCACAGGCATAGCAAGCTCCTTTCCAATGTCTTCAGGATCATCAGAACTGATGTCAGATTCTTCTCCAGATGAGGAGACAGCTTTTGCCTTCAAGGCACGAGTTCGCCCATAGTTAGGACCATAGATGTCTCTTTTCTCAGAAAGCTGAAACTTGTGTGTGTTGAGCCTCTCAAGTATGTCAGATGGATTGAGTGTCTTGAAGTCAGGACGTTCTTGAATCATCAGGGCTAGGGTGTCAAACGAGCTGTCAAGTGATCTCAGGAGTGTCTTGACGACTTCATGCTTGGTGATCTCAGTAGCGCCGAGGGCTTGAAGCTCATTTGTGATGTTAGTGAGTCGATCAAACATGAGCTGGACATTCTCATTGTCATTTCTCTTAAAGCGGTTGAAGAGGTTGCGAAGGACACTGACTCTCTGATCTCTCTGGGTTGAGACGCCTTCGTTGACCTTGGAGAGCCAGTCTCAGACTAGCTTAGATGTTTCCAAAGCACTCACGCGGCCATACTGTCCTTTGGTCAGATGACCACAGCTGATGTTCTTGGCAGTAGATTCCAGTTGAACGAACTTCTTGACATCAGCAGCGGTGACACCTTCACCAGCCTTGGGAACGCCATTCTTGATGACATACCATAGGTCAACATCAATGGCTTCAAGATGCATGCACATCTTATTCTTCCAGTAGGGATATTCAGTTCCATCGAAGACGGGGCATGCAGCGGAGACTTTAATTATCCCTGCAGTCGACATAGCTAAAACTCCAGGTGGTTAAACCGAATCACACAGAACAAGGGAGTACCTTGCTCTGATATCAATTGAAAGTGCTAGTGATCGACTAGAGGGGGGTGAATAGGCGATTTTTATGAAAGTCTTCAAAACATGGAAGTTTCGAAGGCAAACGATAGAAATAAACCTATTACCATGCAGCGAAAGGTAGACTACACTAGGCAAACCATAGTCAAGTATTCAATGAAGTGAAAGCACAATGACTAATAGCAGCTAGGCAGTAAAGATCAGGTAGGAAGATATTGTGAAGCCAATCAGACAAGCAGTCACTCAGTGAAGACAAAAGATAATGCAATCATACAATGACTTCACATGGACCAACAGTAAGTAAAGGGAAGAGAAGGATGAAACCAGTGACTCGTTGAAGACAATGATTTGTTGGACCAGTTCCAGTTGCTGTGACAACTGTACGTCTGGTTAGGGAGGCTGAGATTCAACTCAGAAGACCTCATCTTCACCTTATTCCCCTTGAGCTAAGGACACCCAGTCCTCGCCCAATCACTTTGGTAAGTCTTCAAGGTAGACTTCCAAACCTTCACAGACTCCGTTCACCGGCGATCCACAATGACTCTTGGATGCTCAGAACGCGATGCCTAACCGGCTGGAGGATTCACAGTCCTCAAGTGTAATAAGTCTTCAGATCACACAGACAAGAAGACTTAAGTGATGCCTAACACTCTTTGGCTCTGGGTGTTTAGGGCTTTATCCTCGCAAGGAATTCTCTCTCAAAGGCCTCGAGGTGGGTTGCTCTCAAACGACAAAAGCCATAGTCTAACTCTGAGCAGCCAACCGTTTATGGTTGTAGGGGGTGGGCTATTTATAGCCCCTTGGCAACCCGACCTGATTTGTCCGAAATGACCCTTGGTCACTAAGGAACTGACATGTGTTCCAACGGTCAGATTTCAAACACACACGGCAACTTTACTTGGACTACAAGCAAAGCTGACTTATCCAACTCTGGACAAGATTTGCTCTCATAGTCTTCACTCGAAGACATAGGATTTTGGTTAAGCATCACTTCAGTCATTCTGACTGGTTCTCTTGGACCCCACTTAACAGTACGGTGGTTCCTATGACTCAACAAAGAAAAACACAGAACGACAAAACTGCTAAGTCTTCGCGCTCCATAGTCTTCACGCGATGTCTTCTCTTATCATAGTCTTCAATGTGAATGTCTTCACATACCACCTATGACTTCAATGTCTTCATGCATTTTTAGGGGTCATCTCTGGTAGGAAAACCGAATCAATGAGGGACTTCTACCTGTGTTATCCTGCAATTCTCACAAACACATTAGTCCCTCAACTAGGTTTGTCGTCAATACTCCAAAACCAACTAGGGGTGGCACTAGATGCACTTACAGGACTGGGCTACCTTAAGCCTATCGCGAATCAATTTCACTTTCTGTTCAGACTCCTTTATCAGATCCGGTCCAAACAACTGGCGGTCTCCAACTTCATCCCAAGACAATGGGTTCCTGCACCTCCTTCCGTACAAGGCTTCGAAAGGGGCCATCTTCAAACTGGATTGATAGCTGTTGTTGTAAGAGAACTCTACATACGGCAAATTCTCATCCCAACTAGATCCATAATCTAGCGCACAAGCTCTTAGCATATCCTCCAAAATCGAATTGACTCTCTCAGTCTGTCCATCTGTCTGCGGGTGGAAAGCTGTGCTAAACTCCAGTCTGGTTCCCAAAGTTTCATGTAACTGATTCCGGAACTTTGAGGTAAATTGGGTTCCTCTATCTGATACTATGCTCCTTGGAACTCCATGCAGACAAACGATCCTGGTCATATATATCTTTGCCAACTTTGCATTGGTATAGGTAGTCTTCACGGGAATGAAATGAGCTACCTTTGTCAAACGATCGACTACAACCCATATCGAGTCATAGCCTGAACGTGTTCTGGGCAATCCTGTAATAAAATCCATGCCTAGCTTATCCCACTTCCATTCGGGTATCGGCAATGGTTGTAGCAATCTTGCTGGCTTCTGATGCTCTGCCTTCACTCTCTGACATACATCACAAACTGCTACATACTCTGCAATATCCTTCTTCATTCCGGTCCACCAGAATATATCCTTCAAATCCAAATACATCTTGGTATTTCCTGGGTGAATCGAATATGGTGAATCATGGGCCTCTTGTAAGATTAACTTCCTGATCTCCGAATCATTTGGTACATAGACACGGTCTTCAAACCATAAGGTATCGTGCTCGTCCTCACGAAATCCCTTAGCTTTTCCTTTTCTCATTTTCTCCTTAATAGAAGCAATATCCTTGTCAACCTTTTGAGCTTCTCTGATCTTATCCATCAAAGTAGACTGAATCTCCAATGCTGCTACATAGCCTCTCGGGACTATTTCCAAACGTAGCTCTCGAAGATTTTCGGCTAACTCCCTTGGTAAATCTCCCGTCATTAGGGTGTTGACATGGCTCTTACGGCTTAATGCGTCAGCTACTACGTTAGCCTTTCCGAGGTGATAATGCAATATCATATCATAATCCTTGATGAGATCCAACCATCTCCTTTGTTTGAGATTCAACTCCTTCTGTGTGAAAATATACTTCAAACTCTTGTGATTCGTGTACACCTCGCAATGGTTTCCAATCAGAAAATGCCTCCAAGTCTTCAATGCATGCACTACGGCTGCTAACTCCAAATCATGCGTAGCATAATTCAACTCATGAGGCTTAAGCTGTCGTGAGGCATATGAAACAACTCTTCATTCCTGCATAAGAACTGCTCCAAGTCCTCGACGTGAAGCGTCACAATACACCTCATAATCCTTGGTCTGATCCGGTAAAATCAACACTGGTGAGGTAACCAAACGTTTCTTCAACTCCTGGAAACTAGCCTCGCATTCCTCAGTCCATTTGAACTTGGTATCCTTCTTCAACAACTCCGTCATAGGCTTCGCAATCTTTGAGAAATTCTCAATAAACCTCCGATAGTATCCTGCGAGTCCAAGAAAACTCCGGATCTCTCCAACTGTGGTTGGCGCTTCCCACCTGGTCACGGTATCAACTTTAGTGGGATCTACTGCTATACCTTCTTCGGATATAACGTGTCTGAGAAATCAAACTTCCTTCAACCAAAACTCACATTTGCTAAACTTGGCATATAATTGATGTTCTCTGAGTTTTCTAAGAACCAAACGCAAATGTTCCTTATGCTCCTCTTCATTCTTCGAGTAAACCAGGATATCATCAATGAACACTACGACGGACTTATCCAAGAACTCCATAAACACTTTGTTCATCATGTTCATAAAATATGCAGGTGCGTTAGTCAGACCAAATGACATAACGGTATACTCATACAGCCCATACCTGGTGGTAAAAGCCGTCTTAGGTATATCCTATTCTCGAATCTTCAACTGGTGGTATCCTGATCACAGATCGATCTTGGAAAATACCTTAGCTCCTTGCAATCGATCAAACAGATCATTGATCATCCGTAGTGGGTACTTGTTCTTGATGGTTACTTCATTCAAACCTCGATAATCAACAACCATCCTTAATGATCCATCCTTCTTTTCCACTAGAAGTACTGGCGATCCCCAAGGCGAAGAACTTGGGCGAATATATCCTTTATCTACTAACTCCTTAATTTGCTTCTTAATTTCCACCAAATCCTTTGCAGGCATCCTATATGGTCTCTTTGATATTGGCCCTGTGCCTGGCAGAAGCTCAATCAAAAACTCAATATCTCTATCAGGTGGCATGCCTGGCAACTCTTCTGGAAATACTTCGGGGAAATCCTTCACTACAGGTACTTCCTCCTGCACAACTCCTATTAAACAATTTACTTGAGTCCTCTTCGGCACATGCCGGGATACATACTTGATCCTTCTCCCTTCTGGGGTGGTAAGCAAGATTGACTTACTGACGCAATCGATGTTTCCTCCATACATCGACAACCAATCCATGCCTAATATCACATCCAACCCTTGAGATTCCAACACTATTAGGTATGAGGGAAATACGTAGCTACCAATCCTTAATGGCAAACGATCACACCATAGGCTAGCCATATATTCTGCTCCAGGCGAGGTTACTAAAAGGGTGACCTAAGGGCTTGGGTTGGCAGTTTATACTTATCCATAAATCCCCTTGATATGTATGAATGCGATGCACCAGTATCAAAAAGAACGAGTGCAGTAAATGACTTAACAAAAAACTTACCGATTACTGCATCCGGCTGCTCTTCAACCTCCTCCACGTTAACGTGGTTCACCTGTCCCCTATTGAAAGGGTTCGACTTCTTCCCAGAGCTTCCATTGCCATTTCCATTCTATGATTCAGGACATTCATTGGCATAATGTCCGATATTCTGGCACTTAAAACAAGTGACTTGGCTCAGGTCTCTCTTGGCTGGGGTCGATGGGTTGGTGCGGTTCTGGCCGTTACCTCCTCCATTCCCATTACCATTCTTGGTGCCATTGTGATTGTGCGAACTACCTCCTCCATGGGTATGCTGAAAATGTCCTCCTGGTCTAAGGGTAAAATGTGGCTTCTGCTGAGCTCCTGAAGTGTACTTCCCTTGTCCATACTTCCTCTTGCGATTCTCAATCTGCTGCTGCTTCCCTTCAATCATAAGAGCACGATCTACCAACTCCTGGTAGTTATTGAAGGTTGCTACCATCAACTGCATGCTCAACTCATCATTCAGTCCTTCCAGAAACTTCTCCTGCTTAGTTGCGTCCGTAGCAACGTCATCTGGGGCATAACGTGCTAGCTTACTAAAGTCCTCCACATACTGGCCAACTGTCCGTCCCCCTTGGCGCAAGTTGCGAAACTCTCGCTTCTTCATGGCCATAGCTCCTGCTAAAACATGGGCAGTACGAAAAGCATGCTGAAATTGGTCCCACATGACAGTGTCGACAGGGAAAGTGGTTGTGAAATTCTCCCACCATGATGCTGCGGGTCCTTCAAGCTGATGTGCGGCAAACTTCACCTTTTCTACATCCGTGCTTCCTGATGTGGTCAACTCTCTAGCTGTCTTGCAGAGCCAATCATCTGCCACTATCGGCTCAGTGCTACTGGAAAACACCGGCGGATTCAGCCTAAGAAAATGGGCTAAGTGATCAACAGGTGGTGGTGGTGGGTTGTTGTTGTTGTTCCCCTGGTTCTTATTCTGGACTAGAAACTGCATCAATGTGTTCTGTTGCTGGATCAACTGAGTGAGCTCCGGTGGAAAGGTAAATCCGGGGTCACGTCTCGGAGGCATCCGAGGGTTTAGAAAAGATGAGATTTAAGAATAGAGAGGGGTCTAAGAGAAAACACTACCCATATGCACATGAGGCAAAAGAAAACAATTCTCTTCATTCAATCAATCAAACAAGGGCATACAATCGATCTAACTATCGCAAAAGTGCTCGGACTACTATATTTACATGGTGGACTACTACTGCTGGTGAGGTGGTCTCCTAGAAATATTCTTCGGTTGCAGACTCCATGATATCTGCTCCATCTTCATCAACATAGTCATCATCGCTATCATCTCGATCCGAGTCGGTGTCGTCGATGATGATGTAGTCTTCCAGGCGAATCTCCTTGGGTTCTTCGTCTTCTTCTACTGGTGTAGGGCCTCCCATAAATATTCCGATCTTCTTGATCAGATTGTCATTCTTCTCCACCAATACTTCTATTTCCTCTTCATAATCTTCACGTGTAGCCTTGAGTTCTTCCTCCAGTTCCTTGATTCTTGTCCTTGCCTTCTTCAGATCTATCATGTCGCCGCACATCTGGTTCTCCTGACGTTGAATGTGCTGGTTTAACTCCTGGATAAAAGCTGCAACTGATCTATCCTTTCTGGTGCTGATCATCTCCCAGTGCTCATCTCGGCGCCCACAAATCTAGTAGATAGTATCCTTGAGATCATTGCGGTAGACTTCTCCAATGCGTCCCATGGCGATGTGAGCTGCCATGCTCTTTCCTAGACTCCAAGTTGGTGCATCAAAGGAAAACTCTATGGGCTCAATGACTGGCATGAACCTCCTTCCTGGAACTTGAACTTGAATCATCCAGCGCTCCTCTTCAGGTAAAGTGGCGTTGTAGGTTCCGGTGAAGCTTGGTACTCCTATGTTCAGGTATCTAGTGACTTCCTTCAAGTGACGTCCAAAGGGTGTATCTTCATCCGGTTGAGTGAACTTGTTCCTTGCATCCGCCATCCTAAAAGAGTAGAAAAGATGAGAAGTCAGAAAAGAGAGGAGAGTGAGTAGTGATCTAGGTCTTTAGCTTAGTGGTCGTGTCCTACGGTCAGCGTGTGCTCTGATACCATCTTGTAGCGACCAAACCTCAAACGGTCCAATCTCTGTGCTCAGGTATCATCCCTGGATCAGTAATGCTGACACCACACAGTACTTGAAGGATTTATAATAGAGTAGTAATCACACACTTATTACATCGAGTGTCTCAAAAGAGAACTTATTACAATAAATATAGCTTAAGGCCATCTAATAACGATAACAGCGGAAGGCTTGGAAGATAAGTGAGTCCATCAACTCCAACGGCATCACTGAGTGTAGAACCACGACCTAAAACTCCTTAATCGTCGTCTGAAAAGTCTGCAACATTAACGTTGCAGCCCGAAACGGGTCAGCACATGGAATATGCTGGCAAAATAACACATAGAGAGTAATGGAATGAAATAGGCTATTCTATATGCATATTTGGCTGGTGGAAAGCTCTATGGTTATAGTTTTGCGGAAAGCCAATTTTTCCCTACTGCAAAGGAATAAATTTTATTTAACTATTATGGTAGTTGTTAAACATTGAGAATGGTTGACAGCATTCTCAATCCCAATTAAGCATCATCATTAAACAAAACCCAACAAAATTAATTTTAGAGTAACATGTTGAGATTCACATGATAATCCAGGTACTAGATGCTCAAGATGTCCATAACCGGGGACACAGCTAATCATGATTAGTTTATACACTCTGCAGAGGTTTGCGCACTTTCCCCACAAGACTCGATCTCCTCCGTTGGGATTCTCGCACTACACGATGTTTGAGAAACGGATGACCAAGACATAGTCTTTCAGAAGCGCTAGCACCTTACGAACGGGTAGACCGTACCAACCTACATCCCCTACATCTGCTAGTCTACCACTGTAAGAGTTCGCACGACTTAGTCAACTATGCTAGAGCCCATAATAGCTTGTGGCTGCACACGGAAGTTTCTAGCATGAATAATCTCATGACCCCTTTGAGCCTGGGTGGTGGTCTATAAAGAAAAACAGGCAATCGCTGGAATACCCAGGTGCCTCAATCCACCCAGATGTGTATTTAAGTTGCCACCATAAGTAAACCATTAATTAACATCTCACATCTGTCATGGATACTCTCACCCAATCCACGTCTACTAGCATAGCATGGCATAATAAGCAAACGTAGAAGTAACTCCCAAAGGTTTGATAATAACAGGTAATAGGTACTACCTCAACTACTTCCCAAACCCACAATTTAATAGATCCTAATCATGCAATGTGTGAGGATTGATCTAATGCAATAAAACTGGGTAGTTGGAAAGCATGATCAAAGTGTTACTTGCCTTGCTAATGATCTGGGAAACCTAGCGATTCGAAGTAGCAAGCGGCGGACTCCAGGTACTCTATCACAAACAAATAAGCATACAATAAGTACTCAACTAATGCACAAGTAAAACTCACATAAGAGATCTAACCAGAAAGTTCAACTTAAGAACTCCGGTTGGCAAAAAGAATCAAAACGAATGAAGCAACGAAAGACAAACGGCAAAAGAAACAGGCTTCGTTTACTATTCTGGATCTAGGGAAATTTTTACAGTGGCAAAAACTCATTTGAGTTGGTTAAACGGAAAGAGGGTTTCGAGACGAAACTCCAGGCGCTTGAATCGCCTGATTCCGATAAATGAGCGAAAAGTTGGACTAAAACGAAAATCGTATCAGAAATCACGATCAGAAAAATCATGGATTAAATCCGAGAAAAAGAAAAACGACGAACGTTCGTTAAAACGAACGAACGGACGAACGCTTGCTAATTAAATAAACCGGAAAACCGATCTATTTAAAATAACCGAAACTAAAAAATGAACAAAACCGTCGGAAAACCGAACGGTTTTTCGAGAAAAAACCAGAAGCGAAAAAAAACTACCTCCGGCGAGTCCGGTGAATGGCGGCGGCGGTCCAGCGGCGGCGGGGCGGCGCCAGCGGGCGGCGGCGCGGGCGGCGGCGCGGGCTGGCTAGGGTTAGGGTTAGGGCGGGGGCGCGGCTGGGCTTTGGCCGGGGGCCTCTGGGCGCTTAAAAAGGCCCGGCCAGGGGAGTCCTGGCCGGTTACGGCCCAAGGTCGGTTCGGACTTTTTTTTAAATAATTACGCTAGGAAAAAAACAAAAGAAATACTAACGGACTCCAAAAATCCCAGAATAAATTTTCCCCGGCTTCTAAAATCAAGCCGCACGGGATGAACATTTATTTGGGGCCTAAATGCAATTTTTAAAAACGCGCATTTTTCCTAAATTCACATAAAATAGCAAATAAAACCAAAATAAATTCTTATTTGATTTTTTTTATTAAATCCTCAATGTTCCTTTATTTTGGGAAAGTCATTTTATTCCCTCTCTTATATTTTTGTAATAGAAATAATTGAAGATAAAATAAATAAAATCAAACGATCCTATTTTCAAAATTTGAGACAACTCAAATATGAAAATAACAAAATCCCCGACTCTCTCAGAGGGTCCTTGAGTTGCGTGAAATTTCTAGGATCAACCAAAATGCAATAAATATGATATGCAATGAGGATCTAGTGTATATCATTCCAAATTGAAAATTTGGGATGTTGCAGCTTGAGGACAAGCGAGGTCTAAGCTTGGGGGATTTGATACGTCCATTTTGCATCATGCTTTTATATCAATATTTATTGCATTATGGGCTGTTATTACACATTATGTCACAATACTTATGCCTATTCTCTCTTATTTTACAAGGTTTACATAAAGAGGGAGAATGCCGGCAACTGAGATTCTGGGCTGGAAAAGGAGAAATATTAGAGACCTATTCTGCACAGCTCCAAAAGTCCTGAAACTTCATGGAAGATTTTTTCCAAATATATAAAAAATACTGAGAGCAAGACTTCACCAAGGGGGCCACACCCTGCCCACGAGGGTGGGGGCGCGCCCCCCCTACCTCGTGGGCCCCCTGGTGGCCCTCCGGTGGCCATCTTCTGATATATGGAGTCTTTCGATGGGAAAAATATATAAGCCATCTTCTCGGACGAAACTCCACCGCCACGAGGCGGAACCTTGGCGGAACCAATCTAGGGCTCTGGCGGAGCTGTTCTGCCGGGGAAACTTCCCTCCCGAAGGGGGAAATCATCGCCATCGTCATCACCAACGCTCCTCTCATTGGGAGAGGGCAATCTCCATCAACATCTTCATCAGCACCATCTCATCTCAAAACCCTAGTTCATCTCTTGTATCCAATTCTTGTCTCCAAGTCCGGGATTGGTGCTAGTAGGTTGCTAGTAGTGTTAATTACTCCTTGTAGTTGATGCTAGTTGGTTCAATTGGTGGAAGATCGTATGTTTAGATCCTATATGCATATTAATACCCCTCTGATTATGAACATGTTTTATGCTTTGTGATTAGTTACTTTTGTTCCTGAGGACATGGGAAAAGTCTTGCTATTAGTAGTCATGTGAATTTGGTATCCGTTCAATATTTTGATGAGATGTATGTTGTCTCTCCTCTAGTGGTGTTATGTGAACGTCGACTACATGACACTTCACCATTATTTGGGCCTAGAGGAAGGCATTGGGAAGTAATAAGTAGATGATGGGTTGTTAGAGTGACAGAAGCTTAAACCCTAGTTTATGCATTGCTTCGTAAGGGGCTGATTTGGATCCATATGTTTCATGCTATGGTTAGGTTTACCTTAATACTTTTGTTGTAGTTGCGGATGCTTGCAATAGAGGTTAATCATAAGTGGGATGCTTGTACAAGTAAGGATAGTACCCAAGCACCGGTCCACCCACATAGCAAATTATCAAAGTACCGAACGCGAATCATATGAACGTGATGAAACTTAGCTTGACGATATTCCCATGTGTCCTCGGGAGCGCTTTACATCATATAAGAGTTTGTCCAGGCTTGTCCTTTGCTACAAAAAGGATTGGGCCACCTTGCTGCACCTTATTTACTTTTGTTACTTGTTGCTCGTTACAAATTATCTTATCACAAAACTATCTGTTACCACTTATTTCAGTACTTGCAGAGAATACCTTGCTGGAAACCGCTTATCATTTCCTTCTGCTCCTCGTTGGGTTCGACACTCTTACTTATTAAAAGGACTACGATAGATCCCCTATACTTGTGGGTCATCAATACCGTATGCACATTGATCCAAATGATGCCCAATTACAAAGATCTCAAGCCAAAGGAAGTCATTGGAAGAATTGTTGCTCATGAGATGTCACTCAAGGATAAGGAGGAGCTCCATAACAAGTCAAGTGGTGCTTACAAAGCCTCATGTGAAGCTCCCACATCATCAAGTGAGAAACAAACCTTCAATGAAGAATTGAGCCTAATGGTGAAGAACTTCAACAAGTTCTACAAGAGTAGAAGCAAAGGGAGAAGTTCCAAGTCAAGGTCCTACAATGACAAAAGATCTTCTAGTCGAGAGCAAAATTGCTACAATTGTGGAAGACCTGGACACTATTCCAATGAGTGTACGACACCCTACAAGAGAAGAGAAGATTCTCCAAAAAGAAGAAGTAGAAGAGAAGAATCACCATCAAGAGAGAGAAGGAGTAGAGATGATCGTTATGAACGAAGAACATCTTGGAGAAGCAAGGATTCGGAAAGGAAGGACAAGTCATCAAGGAGCTACACAAAACGAAGACATCAAGCTCATGTTGGTGAATGGGTATCCGGCTCCGACTCCGACAATCACTCTGAGAGAAGCTATCACTCTGACTCCGAATATACTCAAGATGAAGGTGTTGCCGGTCTAGCACTTGTGTCAACCAACTCCTACAACATATTTGATTCACCAAATGAAGGACTTGGAAGATGCTTCATGGCTAAAGGCCCAAAGGTATCACACACCGAGTATGTTGATTTCAATAGTGATGAAGATGACTTGTTAGGTGATGATGATTTACTTGTTGACAACTCTAGTGATGAATACTATGATGAAACGTCAATTAATCATGCTAATCAAGATAAAATGAATGACAATGCTAAGGAGAATATTGAGTTTCTAACTAAAGAACTAAACACTCTTAAGTTAGCTCATGAAACTATCTTAGGAGATCATCGAGAACTTTTAAGGACTCATGGAAAATTACGTTTTGAAAAGCTCAACCTTGAGAAAGAGCATGAGTTCTTAAAAGCGATCAATGATGATCTTCGCAAGAAAAGTTCTTCTTACATTGTTAAGCGTTTACTCTTATCCACTTACATGCCTCAAGTCAAGTCTAGTAACAAGAACAAGAAAGATTCTTCCTCTAGTAGTAACAATAATCATGCTCAATCCAATGTTGTTGCTTCTAGTAGTTCTCTTGATTCCACTAATGATTCTCTTAGCCAAGTTACACTTGAGCAAGAAAATAGCTTATTGAAGGGAATTATAGAGAAAGGTGTTTACAAGAGCCTTGCCGGGAGTAAGCAATTCGAGGAAATTGTACGCAAGCAAGGAAGGCACCGGAAGAACCAAGGTGTTGGTTTTGAATGAAAGTTCAATGCCAATGGAGTTGAGTGGGAAGAAGATCATTACCCCAAGTCGAAGTTTGTTCCTCAACAAAAGAAGTATGATCCTACTTCCCTCAAAGGGACACAAGCTCAAGATCTTCCACCACAAGACCACAAGCAAAAAGGCAAGGATAAGCTTCAAGAGGAGATTAATGCATTTGAAGAAGCTCCTAAGGCCTTGGTCAAGTGGGTTCCCAAGACTAAATCAAGTTCTACTTCATCAAGTACGACTACAACTCCAAGGATTCCCATCAAGATGATGTGGATCCCGAAGAAGAAGAAGAACTAGAGAATTCCTGAGGGTGACTCCGCCAACATACTTCACTCTTATCATTTTGGCAAGAACAAGTGCAATCAACTTCCACATCTTACACTAGGTCAAGGAGTCACAAACCCTCTTGTTGGTAAGATAAGGGACAAGGTAACCTAATGCTTTCATAGACATCATCTTGTGTGTGCATCACTCTATGTCTATGGATATCCTTGTTTGTTCCTTGTGGGACTAACCCGTGTAGGTATTGAAAGTGCAACTCACTCCAAAGGATTGCTCCAATTGATCTACATCAACATTGAGCATCCACATCTTCAACACCTACATGAAGTCATCATCGACAAAACCCAAGGTTAGTTCATACCTCTTAGGGGGGATCTCACATCTAGGGGGAGCTTTACTCTAAGAATTGAGCTAAAGCAAATCTAATGGTGTGAACACAACAACGCTTTATGTAAAAATGGTAACCCCACTTGTGCTTAAACGATGAGTATGACCTATGATCAAATGTTCTCATTTGACTCCTAAGTCAATATACTCATATATAGATGACCTAATCATCGCCAATTGCTTGATAGATGCTAGAATTGGTTGTGCATGCTTTGCCACATATTTCATTTGCCATTTTATTGTGTGAGCATGTTGGTTCCATAATTTACTCATTCGAGGACATCCACTTGCTGTTTTGATTGTTTGCTTCCTTTTTTTCTTTTGCCAAGTGGATGGACAAGAATGCCTAAGAACCTTCTCTAGCTATCTATGCTTTTCTCGTCTCAAACTCTATTCATGCTACATCACAAAGTTTGATCAAGTCAGATTAGAACCACTCTGTGTGAGGAGCACTCGGAGTCCCCGATTCGTCATAGACTTAAACTTCCAAAACTTCTGTGTGCGTTTCGGTCTGACCGATTCATCCATTTCGGTCATACCGAGATCACTAAGTCGATCTAGGTTTTCAACCTCGATGCAACCGATTTGAACTTTTCGGTCACACCGAGTTGTAGTAACTGCTTGCAGTTATGCATCTCGGTGCCACCGAGTTGTTCCACTCGGTCACACCGACAGGGTCAGGCTATATATATCCCTGGGCCAAAATTTGGAAAATTCTCTGAATCCCTTCGCCCACGCTCAGCCTGCTCTGCCTCCCTGGGTCTCTGGATTGTCCTCCTCATCGCCAGCTGCCTCCCACCGCTGGTCTCCGCCGCCGTCAATGGAAATCGTCTCTGCCGTTGCCGCCGTAGCAGGTCCATCGCCGCACTTAGGGTATGGACTTGATCCTTGTGCTAATCTCACTCCGATTCCTAACACATTGTTTTGCCATGTATCTTGCCACGATTGAGATCACTCTATCTAGCGAAATCACTCCGTAGTTTAGTTGTGGATTGAAAATTTAGGGTTAGGTTTCCGCCGAAATCATCTCGGACCAACCGAGTTGTTGAAATCGGTTCCACCGATTTGGCTAAGGCCATTGCACATGTGATTCTCGGTCTGACCGAGAATTGCAAATCGGTGTGACCGAGTTCAATTCTGTGTGAAACCCTAGCAGTCTCGGTGCCACCGAACTGTGACTCGGTCTGACCGAGTTCACTAGTTTAGGTTCCAAAAGCTGCTTCGGTATCACCGAGTTTTCAAATTGGTAGATCCGAAATGCTTTCTGTGGAAAACTAAAACTAACCTTTTGACTCATTCTTTTGCAAAAAAACTCCGCACTTTGTGATGCTCATCCAATCTATCTCATCTATATCTATTCACGGGGTCTGTTGTCAGTGTTTGCATCATGTAAGATCAGAGTGACAGTCAGAACAAGTCTGAACAGCAAGTTCACATGAGTGAGGGCACTAGTCCCTCTAGCAGCTATGATGATGGAAGCAGGAGTACACCCAGCAACTTGCCTAAGGCAGCCACCAGGACTAGAAAGAAGAGAACCTCAGATTCTGAGGATGAGGACTATGTGGCTGTTGAGGAAGAGGCCACTTCAAAGAGGAAAGTTCTGAAAAAGGAATATGGCACGGCTGCTGCAACTAAGCCAGGTCTGAAGACTAAGATGCTAGCAAGAAGACAGCCCATGTCTAAGGCAAGGAAAGTTTCCACAGGAGAAACAATGGAGTTCACTCTTGAACCCAAGGAAACTGGAGATGGTAAGAAGAGGAAATAAAGGGTCAAGAAGACCATTGCCAGAGTAATTGGGAAGCCCTCAATGATGGAAGATGAAGAGGAAGAGGTTGCTGCACCAGCACCTAAAGCTCAAAAGCTTATGGGAGATGCTATAAAATCAGGGGCTGCTCCATCTAAGCCCAAAGAAGCTCCCAATGCAGCTGCTCCAAAACCCAAAACTGCACCCAAGAGGAGTACAAGGAATATTCCAGCTGCAGAGAAGAACAAGGCCCAGTGACTGAAGCTGCTATAGAAGATGATGATGATGAGTCACATGTCTTGAGGAAGTTGAAGCCCAAAATTCCAGATCACAATGATGCTCATCCAGTAGCTGAGGACATGAAGCTTAGGAAGGATGCATGACTTAGACAGTGGAGATTGAATGATCCCTATGCAGTCAGGAGAAGAACTATTGTGGACTACAGGTTCCATACAAAGGAACAACATGACTTCTATGAGACAGTGTTGCTTGACAAGAAGCCTATAGTCTGTGATATGAGATGGGTGGACTGGGAGTACATCAGGGAAAATGAAGAACACTATCATGGAGTCTATGATAGTTTCAAGTCTTGTGGAGTAGAGGACTTTGTTGGGCAGAAGCTCACAAAGTGGAATGATGAGCTTATTATGCAGTTCTACTCCACAGCTCATTTCTACCTAGATGGAAGGATTGTCTGGATGTCTGAAGGTACTAGGTACCAGTCAACAGTTGAAGAATGCGCAAAATTGATCAATACTCCTAAGGAGAATGAAGATGACTTGGATGTCTATGCCAAGAAGAAGAAGGATCACAACACCATGGCACATATGTACAGAGAGATCCTAGATGCTGCTCTTGAGACACACAAATTTGGATCAGTACATTACCTTCTATCAGGTTTGCCAACAATCAATTGGATCCTCAGGCACACTCTATTGCCAAAGTCGGGTGATCACAAGATGATAAGAGGCCATGCAATTAACCTGCTTCACATATTTGATGTGCCTCAAAAGTTCAAAGTCATAAGCCTAATTGTGGAAACTATAAAGAATAGCTGCAGATCAGAAGAGAAGTTGTGGGTATGCCCATAGATCCAGGAACTAATCAACTCCAAGATGGGCACTGGCACATATCTCTTGGACAAGGAACATATGCCCCATCTACCCAGACTTTGAGGACAACACTTTGGTGATGGATGAGAATGAACCATCTTCTATGCAAGCACAAGCAAAGAGGGAGAAGGCAAGGACTGAAAAGGTTGCAAAGATGCCAACCATTGATGAGGCATCTTAGTATCTTCTGAAGAGCAAGTAAGATCAGCTTGGCTACTTGATTGCCTCCACTCTGAGGATGGAGAAGGGATTGGCCACCCTGACTCAAAACCAGGAGAGCTTGGAGAGGATCATGGAGCAGAAGTTCTATGATTTAGATGTGAAGGTCACAGAGATACAGTCAGTTGTTGAGCAACTTCAGGATGAAGTGCAGGAGAAGAAGGGCAAGTCTACCACTAATGCTTTTGCTAGAGTGCCTAGAGGACAGAGATCTGCTGCAATGCCAGTTACAGACACCAGAGCAACTTCATCTGCACCAGCTACAGCTTCAGTGCCACCAGCTCCAGCACCCACTCCACCAGCTCCATCTACATCAACTGATGCCTTCGTCCTTGGAGTTTTATCTACACCACTACCTGAAGACCAAGCCTGAGAGTCGATCTAGCACTATGCATTTTTTATGAACTTTTTGGTAACTTGTTGCCAAAGGGGGAGAAAATGTATAGATCATAGGCTTCGAGAGAGAGTGTTGCTCTTTGTTCTCTCTTGTTTTTTTGGTGGTTGAACTTTGTTATTTGCTTGTTTGAGATACTTTATGCTTTTGTGTGATACTTGGATGATCATGTGTTTGATCATATGCTACCTTAATGCTTGTTGGATGACATTATCCTTTTATATCCCCATATGATCATTCACTTTGCTTGGTGATGAGTGCATGTACTTAATTATTATCATTTTGAGCGCTCCACCAAGATGTATGTGACATGGAAGAGTAACCCATGATCCTAACTCATTGTGCATTGTGCAGTCCAAAGCAAATCTTAAACTATGCACAAATTTAGGGGGAGCTCTTGCTTTTCACATACTTCTCAAAGCGACAATGTTTTTCATTCTTATTATCATTTGTCGAAGCTTTGATCTATATGTTGTCATCAATTACCAAAAAGGGGGAGATTGAAAGTGCAACTATCCCTAGGTGGTTTTGGTAATTCCTAACAACAAATAGCTCATTGAGCTAATGCTATTTCAAGATTAATATTTCAGGAAAGCTCAATGATTGGCATGGCATGGATGAGAAAAGTGGACCCCTCAAAATGCTAAGGACAAAAGGATTGGCTCAAGCTCAAAGCTCAAGACTCTACATTTTCTATCTTAGTGATCCAAGATCACATTGAGTCTATAGGAAAAGCCAATACTATCAAGGAGGGATGAGGTGTTGCTTAATGAGGCTCTTGCTCAAAATGCTTAGTGATATGCTCCAAAGCCCTCAACTACTTTCTCACATCCACATATGACCTAAACCAAAAGTCAAACTCGGCCCCACTGATTCTGTCTATCCGGCGCCACCGAGTTCAGATGTCATAGCCACTGCCACAAACCCTAGGCAAATCGGTCTCACCGATAGGGATCTCGGTCTCACCGAGATGGCATTGTAATCTCTCTGTTTCCCTTCGTAACGTTTCGGTCCCACCGAGATGAGAGATCGGTCCCACCGAGATTGCAATGTAAACTCTCTGTTTTCCTTTCGTAACATTTTGGTCTCACCGAAATGAGCGCATCGGTCCCACCAAGTTTACCTGACCAACTCTCTGGTTAGCTTATTACCAAAATCGGTCTCAGCGAGTTTGTGTAATCAGTCTCACCGAGATTACGTTATGCCCTAACCCTAACCATATCGGTCCTACCGAGTTGCATGTTGGTCCCACCGAAAATCCTAACGGTCACTAGATTTGCTTAATCGGTCCGACCGAGTTTATCAATTCGGTCCCACCGAGATTGGCAAGTTGTGTGTAATGGTTAGATTTTGTGTGCATGCTATATATACCCCTCCACCTCCTCTTCATTCGTGGAGAGAGCCATCAGAACGAACCTACACTTCCAACTTACCTTTTCTGAGAGAGAACCACCTACACTTGTGTTGAGGCCAAGATATTACATTCCTACCATATGAATCTAGATCTCTAGCCTTCCCCAAGTTGCTTTCCACTCAAATCTTCTTTCCACCAAATCCATATCCTGTGAGAGAGAGTTGAGTGTTGGGAGACTATCATTTGAAGCACAAGAGCAAGGAGTTCATCATCAACACACCATTTGTTACTTCTTGGAGAGTGGTGTCTCCTAGATTGGCTAGGTGTCACTTGGGAGCCTCCGACAAGATTGTAGAGTTGAACCAAGGAGTTTGTAAGGGCAAGGAGATCGCCTACTTCGTGAAGATCTACCGCTAGTGAGGCAAGTCCTTCGTGGACGACGGCCATGGTGGGATAGACAAGGTTGCTTCTTCGTGGACCCTTCGTGGGTGGAGCCCTCCGTGGACTCGCGCAACTGTTACCCTTCGTGGGTTGAAGTCTCCATCAACGTGGATGTACGATAGCACCACCTATCGGAACCACGACAAAAACATCCGTGTCTCCTATTGGGTTTGAATCCTCCAAACCCTTCCCTTTACATTCTTGCAAGTTGCATGCTTTACTTTCCACTGCTCATATACTCTTTGCATGCTTGCTTGAATTGTGTTAAGATTGCTTGACTTGTCCAAAGTTGCTAAAATCTGCCAAGAACTAAAATTGGGAAAAGGATAAGTTTTATTTGGTCAAGTAGTCTAATCACCCCCCCCCCTCTAGACATACTTTCGATCCTACACTTAGTTACGGGATGATGCATTACAGACCGAGTAAAGAGATTTTCCAGTAACGTGATTGAACTAGGTATGATGATACCGACAATCGAATCTCGGGCAAGTAACATACCGATGACAAAGGGAATCACGTATGTTGTTATTGCGATTTGAACGATAAAGATCTTCATAGAATATGTAGGAACCAATATGAGCATCCAGGTTCCGCTGTTGGTTATTGACCGGAGATGTGTCTCGGTCATGTATACATAGTTCTCGAACCCGTAGGGTCTGCATGCTTAACATTCGATGACGATTTGTATTATGAGATATGTGTTTTGGTGACCGAAGATTGTTCGGAGTCCCGGATGAGATCACGGACATGACGAGGAGTCTCCAAATGGTCGAGAGGTAAAGATTGATATATTGGACGATGGTATTCGGACACTGGAATGGTTCGGGTATTTTTTGAAGTACCGGGAAGTTATCGGAACCCCCCGGGGAAGTAATGGGCCTACATGGGCCTTAGTGGAGAGAGAGGGGAGCCTGCAAGGGTGGCGCCCCCCTCCCCCCCCCCCAAGGGAGTCCGAATTGGACAAGGGGGAGGGGCGCGGCCCCCTTTCCTTCTCTCCCTCTCCCTCTCCTTCTCCTTCCCCTTTCCCTTCCGAAAGAAAGGAAAGGGGGGCGACTAGGATTGGGAGTCCTAGTCGGTTTCCCCCCTATGACGCGCCCCTTGGCCGGCCTCCTCCCTCTCCTCCTTTATATACGGGGGCAGGGGGCATCCCAAAGTACAACAGTTGTTCCTTAGCCGTGTGCGATGCCCCCCTCCACAGTTTACTTCTTCGGTCATAGCGTCGTAGTGCTTAGGCGAAGCCGTGCGCGGATCACATCACTATCACCGTCACCACGCCGTCGTGCTGACGAAACTCTCCCTCAACCCTCTGCTGGATCAAGAGTTTGAGGGACGTCATCGAGCTGAACGTGTGCTGAACTCGGAGGTGACGTACGTTCGGTACTAGATCGATTGGATCGTGAAGACGTTCGACTACATCAACTGCGTTAACCTAACGCTTCTACTTTCGGTCTATGAGGGTACGTGGACACACTCTCCCCCTCTCGTTGCTATGCATCTCCTAGATAGATCTTGCGTGATCGTAGGAATTTATTTTTAAATTACATGTTACGTTACCCAACAGGATTCCCAACTAAGGGGCCTCTTACCATGACAGTTCTCGCCCTGGTGGACCGATCTGAGGACCCCTTGTCGGTTCCATCATGGGCCACTTCAGACGACCCATGGAATGTTAAAAAAGATTCCAGGAGACTTTGATGGGCAAGAAAAGATGTTGGGGTCATGGAGGATTCTACCTCCTTGTACGTAGATGACTAGCATCCATGTAACGTAGGACCCCCCCCCCTCCCCCCCAGGGGTACACTATATAAGCCGAGGGGCCAGGTTCGTAGATAGACACATTGAAATCTCTCGGTACTTTTTACTCTTCATACACCCCAACATAATAAAGCACAAGCGGGGTGCAGGGTTTTATCTCCTCTAGAAAGCCTGAACCTGATTAAAATCATGTGTTTTTGCTACCATCATGCCAAGTAGCCTAGTTTAGTATACTCTACCGAGAGATCTGCTGGATTTAGTTTCGACAATATGTTCAATGAGGGACCAAGGAACATCACGAAGGTGCATTTAGACTCAAAAAATGACCTTATGTTTGCCTGCCGAGCGAACCGATACAGCTCCGCATTGAATGACAAAACACATCCGGACCGCGCAGTCCAAACGGTTGCGGGCAGTTTGAGGGTCGGCGTTCAAGATGCCCTAACATAGCAGATATACTTGGTTCTACAGTGAGATGCATATGGCAAACGGCAAGTGCACGAACAGAGCTCGCTCGCTCACCCACTCACCTCACCAACCAGGCCACCTAAAGTCCATACCCACAGGAATGATTACCCGGCCGTCCTCCAGTCTTTGGCTCACCGCAACGTCCTTCATCATACTCTACAGTCCAGCCACGAAGCGCACATACACACAACTTTGCTTCCCTTGTACTCCCCTCCCCCACACGTCTCTCTCCGGCTACTACGAGCCCCATTACCACATCCGGGGCCCTACCCACTCTAATGAAGACAGCCACCATTAACCATCTTTCCACGCATAACCACTTCCTCACTACTCCTAGCATGCCAACGAAAAGGAGAAAAATTCCATCACCACCACTCACATCCGGGGCGCCTTCGAAATCCAAGGTGTCCACTCGATTCCAACCGCAGCGCTGCCGCAGATCTGTCGGTTTCTATAACCCCTCTAACCTCTGCTGCCGCGCCTCTCTGTGGCCACTGACAGTCAGTGTTAGCCAGGGACACACGCTGACACAGACGATAGAAGAGTTTGTTCTGCTCATGAGGACGGTCCCGACCACGATTCTCCTCCTGCTGCTGCTCCTCGCGTTGCCGCCGGCGCCGGCCGTGGCGCTCACCGACGACGGCCTCGCGCTGCTGGCCTTCAAGGCGGCCGTGACCGACGACCCGGCCTCGGCCCTCGCCAAGTGGTCCGAGTCGGACGCCGACCCGTGCCGCTGGCCCGGCGTCACCTGCGCCAACATCTCCTCGCAGCCGCGCGTGGTCGGCCTGGCCGTCGCCGGCAAGAACGTGGCCGGCTACATCCCCTCCGAGCTCGGCTCGCTGCTCTTCCTCCGCCGGCTCAACCTCCACGACAACCGCCTCACGGGCGGCATCCCGGCCGCGCTCTCCAACGCCTCCTCGCTCCACTCCATCTTCCTCTACAACAACGCGCTCACCGGCAAGCTCCCCATGGCGCTCTGCGACCTCCCGAGGCTGCAGAACCTCGATGTTTCCCGGAACTCGCTCTCCGGCGAGCTGCCGCTCGACCTCCGGAACTGCCGGAGCTTGCAGCGTCTTATCGTCTCCAGAAACACCTTCTCTGGCGAGGTGCCCGCCGGTGTTTGGCCGGAGTTGTCCAGCCTGCAGCAGCTCGACCTCTCCTCCAACGCCTTCAACGGCTCCATCCCGCCGGACCTCGGCCAGCTCCCCAAGCTCTCCGGCACACTCAACCTCTCGCACAACCAGTTCTCCGGCATCGTGCCGCCGGAGCTCGGCCGCCTCCCGGCGACCGTCACTCTCGACCTCCGCTTCAACAACCTCTCCGGCGCCATCCCGCAGACGGGCTCCCTCGCCAGCCAGGGCCCCACCGCGTTCCTCAACAACCCCGCTCTCTGCGGCTTCCCGCTCCAAGTTGCCTGCCGAGCCGTCCCACCGCCGACGCAATCGCCGCCGCCACAGAACACCAGTTCATCAACAGCCTCCGCCTCTAACGACAGCCAGCACCAGCCAATTAAATCAAGCCTGATAGCGCTCATCTCCGTCGCCGACGCCGCCGGCGTCGCCCTCGTCGGCATCATCCTGGTGTACATATACTGGAAAGTCAAGGACCGGAGGGAAGGCCGCGGCGGCCGTGGCCGCGCAATCGCCGAAGACGACGACGACGATGATCGGAACAAGGGGCTGTGCGGCTGCATTTGGGGCCGCCGTGACAGAGGTTGGGTTGACGGCTCGTCGGACGACGAGGAAGAAGGAGACGGCAAGTGCAGCGGCGCCGACGGGGAGCTTGTGGCGATCGACCGGGGATTCCGGATGGAGCTGGACGAGCTGCTCCGGTCGTCCGCGTATGTGCTGGGGAAGGGAGGGAAGGGGATCGTGTACAAGGTGGTGGTGGGCAATGGCTCGACGCCGGTGGCCGTCCGGCGGCTGGGCGGCGGCGGTGGTGGCGCAGAGAGGTGCAAGGAGTTCAGGGCGGAGGCGCGGGCGATGGGGCGGGTGCGGCACCCCAACGTGGTGCGGCTGCGCGCTTACTACTGGTCACCGGACGAGAAGCTCGTCGTCACCGACTTCGTCGGCAACGGCAACCTCGCCACCGCGCTGCGTGGTAAGTAAAAGTAACACCGGTCAACTTTTCTTTTTTATAACAACACCGGTCAACTCGCTTACTGCTCTTTCGCTTTGAACAAAACTTGCTGCTCCTGGTAATATAACTTGAAGCCAAACTCACTAGGATAGTAAATCATCTTCATAGAGTGTGGGTTAGTATTTATTTTACTTTTATGTTGCTTGATTACGTATTAAATGCACGACAACAGCATTGAAATGTGGTATATTCCCCTGTAAAAATATAAGATATATTGGATCATAATAATAGTACAACCAATGATGACATGTGGCAAGAATTTCAGTGCACGGGAAGGGTCATAACTTTTGCCAAACAAAAAACATACTACCTCTCTTTCAGTTTACAAGTTGTGCGCGTACCCCTAGGTTGTCAATTTGACCAACCTAATACAAGTCATATATTACAAAAAATATACCAATATAAACTTTAGATGTTCTATTTTCAAATAATATAATTTTTGTGTCATATAGTTTATATTAGAGTGATAAAATTGGCAACCTAGGTATACGCGTAGGACTTATAAACCGAAACAGAGGTAGTAGATTTAGGGTATGGTTCCTCCTTATTTTAATCCATGACACACCATCAAATAAATTTCTACGGTCTCCCACCCACCCATCCCCCACTCCTTGCCCTCCTCTTCTGCTTTCCATCCTCGTCGTCGTCGGGCAAAGCTCATGCGGTACCAGCTCGCAGGGCATCTCCCTTCGCATGCAACTAACGATGTCTGCGCGTGGAAGGTCAAGCCAGTGTTTGCACATGGTCCACCAGCACCCCGGACGTGGATTTGGCATGTGGCTGGAGCATGGATCAAGCTTAATCGTGTTGCACCTCGGCGTGCGGCCCCTCTCAGACGTCTCTAGAGACGCTCGCATGGCGTGGTGGTTGGGACATGCAGATCCGACATACCCCAATGTGTTGAACGATGGGGTGACGGACGCAGGCTGGTGCAGCTCGCGACCGCGAGGCATGCCGAATCATGCAGGTCATGTGCGGTGCATCGGACGTCGGACCGGTCTCGTAGGGAGGTTGGGCAAGGCGGCATGATCCTCCCCCTCACCGTTGCCCAAGGGCCCTACCGAGGCCAACGTTGGCTCCATCGTGGGCCGGAACGACCATTGATGACATCTAGGTGGTGCATCTTGGTGCGGCGACTGTTAGGCGCAAACGGCAGCCATCGGCGAGATGGCGGTGCGGCAATGATCGGAAGCGGCGCGGTGTTGTCTTCCCTTCCGGTGATGTATCCTTTGTCCCGCCTAATTCTGTGTGAGCATGACTAGAATGGTGGACAATGACTGGTGAGAGACATAGCTTCGAAGATATTGGTTTGACGGTTATAGGCCAGGGTCTAACTTAGTCTGGCGAACCAACTGACTTTGACATGTGAGCGGCTAGTCTTTTTTGAAGGCGTTGTCTTGGAGGCTTTGCGCCCTTTTGTCCGATAACATGTCACCTTTAGGTTTAGCGGTAGGATTTGAAGATGCCACCACGAGGCATGTTCTATCTATAGGATCGAACCACCTGCCGTGCCGACGTGCCGTGCGACGGAGGCATCATCCCATCAACAGTTTCCTAACGGACGACGGACCGGTCAGGCGATTCGATCCACCGCAGGACAAGCGGCGAGAGCGAAAGCTTCCAAACACGGCACCGACCTGTGTCCCCGGACGGAGATGGACCACACTCACTCTGCCACCCATGCCGGGCATCTGCTGTCGACCGGACGGATGGATGGTTCCAGTGACATGCAAAGAAAGAAAAAACATTTCTGCCTCGTGTCTTCGCTCGTGCTCTCCAGTAACAGCAGCGAGCCGTCGCTGTCTGCTTGAAAACCAGGGGAGTTGCTAGCGTAACTTAAGAGCTTTTTTTTTGTTGCGTGACTTAAGAGCCAAGAGTCGCGCCATAAGCTGGGCCCGGCCGCTAACTGAATATGCTGCACCAAAAACTACGTGTTGTTTATGGCGTACACGCACGCTTTACAGTCCAATGCCTCATGGGATCATGTCATTTTTAAGGTATCCTCCATACCAGCACTTGCACAATACTGACAAACCAAGAGGGAAAGGGCAAAGGAATGCCTTTCCAGCATCCTGATTCCTTCGTGCAGACTGCAGAGCCTGGAAGGGGGGGAAAGGGGACCTTTTTAGGCCTGGAACCTTTGTCACTGTCACGGCCTAACAGAATGATCTTCCGGGGCTAAACATGACCCGAAAAGGCCTTCCACGCGAGCAGAAAGCAGAGCGCGGAGAGGTGATGATAATTGAGACCGCGGAGGCACGCCTCGGCGACGCGCATGCATGAGCGTGATCAACGAGCGCTTTTGATTACTGGGTGATCCGTGATGAGTGTAGTGCTGACTGCTGAGGCTGCTGTTGATGCTGCCTTTCTATGTGGCTTTCGGGCCTTGATAGGGCAAAGCTTGACAACTTTGTCAGGACGCCATAAAAGTGGTGTGTGCGGGCAGCAATGCTTGGTTTGCGTGTTGTGAGAAGCCATGTGCTTGCGGCAACAATTACTAGTACCACTGTCAAGTGAATGACAAATCAGGCACAACGTGGCAATTAATGCTCGCTGCACAAATCCCTTCCTCTTCCTCATATGCAGTCAGTGTCCATGAACAGTGGCATGTCATGGCTGCTTGTGTCCGTGCAAAGCGCCAAAGTTTTTATTTCTGGCGATGTGGACGTTAATTCTGTCCGTAGCATTTTTGTTTCTTATTCAGAATAAATGCCCATCATTTTGTTTCTTAGTAATACACCCATGTCGACGTTGCAGGTCGCAGCGGCGAGCCTGTGCTGTCGTGGGCGGCGCGGCTGAAGATCGCCAAGGGCGCGGCGCGCGGCCTGGCGTACCTCCACGAGTGCAGCAGCACCCGGCGGTTCGTCCACGGCGAGGTCAAGCCGTCCAACATCCTCCTGGACGCCGACTTCACCCCGCGCGTCGCCGACTTCGGCCTCCTCCGCCTGCTCGCCATCGCCGGCTGCGGCCCCGACGCCGCGCCGCCGTCCTCCGGCGGCAGCCTCCTCGGCGGCGCCATCCCCTACACGAAGCCGGCGCCGGCGCAGGCGCACGCGAGCGGCTACCGGGCGCCCGAAGCGCGCGCGCCGGGCGCGCGGCCGGCGCAGAAGTGGGACGTGTTCTCCTTCGGGGTGATCCTGCTGGAGCTGCTGACGGGGCGGGGGCCGGCGGACCACGCGTCGCCGTCGACGTCCGCGTCCTTCTCGGGGCCGTCCACGACGACGACGGACCGGTCCGGGAGCGCGGAGCACGAGGCGGTGCCGGAGGCGGTGCGGTGGGTGCGGCGCGGGTTCGAGGACGCGCGGCCGGTGGCGGAGATGGTGGACCCGGCGCTGCTGCGGGAGGCGCCGGCGCTGCCCAAGAAGGAGATCGTCGCCGCGTTCCACGTCGCGCTGGCGTGCACCGAGGCCGACCCGGAGCTCCGGCCCAAGATGAAGACCGTCGCCGACGGCCTCGACAAGATCGGGTCGTGAGAACGGATGCGTCACGTACGGGTACGGCCGTTGGCTTACGCTGCCACGTTATGTGTTCGTGACAAAAGCTCGTCGGAGAAGTCTTCTTTTCTTGAGCTTCCTCTCTCGCTCTTGAGCTCTTCATATTCTTTTTTATTTATTTTGTAATTGGGGTTTCTTGGTTATTCGTTCCGACAAAACTGACGATTTGTGATCATACAACAGCATATAGAAGTGTACTTTCCGCGTCCATTCCTTAAAAACTGGGTTTGCAACTTTGCATGCATAAGAAAAGAGCATCTTCAACGGCCGCGCAACAAGCGACGCGTTAAAAAACAGTTTATATCGCTGGAATTGTCAGTTTTTACGCGTCGCGGTGCACTGGCTCCAGCGGCCGCTGCAAAATATAGCGTGCCCAAGCCGCTCCAGCAGACGCGCTAAACTGCAAGGCGCGAGCAGCCGACGTTTGTCATATGTTGCATTTTGAAGACAATATGATGATATTTCAAACATCAAAACAAGAGATAGCATAGTTTAAAATCACCCAAACAAGTTCATGACATAAATAAAAGTTCAAAATCATGCCACATCACATTATCATCCAACCAAGTTCAAAATCATGCAACGAAGTTCATGACATAAAAGTTCATACAAACAAATGGCACATCAACAATCATGCTTCATCCTCGTCTTCGTCCTCCTTTTCCTCTGATTCTTCATCCTCCAAAAATGATTCTTCCTCCTCCTCATTATTGTGTCGCGCCGCATTATCATGGGGAGCTCGAAAGGCGTTGGCAAGATCTCCAACGGCATCATGCGAAGGTATGTGAGGCACACTGGAAGACATGCGTCCACCCATGTCATCCGGAGATACTCCCACGCCTCCCATGAAAGATGCAAAACTCATGCCTCCCATGATAGCTCCAAAGCCACCCATGGCCTCCATTGGTAGCTCCGAAGCTACTCATGCCGCCCATGGTAGCTCCATCGTCCGTCCATCGGGCGAATTCGCCGGCGGCGGGGCGAAAGCGGCGTGGCGGAGAGGGTGCGGCGCGGGCGCTCGAGTGTGCAGCGCGCGGAAGCGGGCGCATGAAATAAGCGGCACGTGATGCCATTTCGGCCCGCGCGTTGAACTGCTTATGCCGCGTGCGTGGTTTTTGCGCCTCCGCTGGAGCTCCCGAAACGATTGCGCGCGCAAAAAAAAAAACCAAATTCCAGCGCGGCTATTGGAGATGCTCTAACATGATGTATCGTAGTTTAGTTGAATGTCAGTCACCTGGTCAGTCGAATTTGCATGATGGAAGCAGCGGCCGCCGGAGAGAAGGAAGGAGCATTCGGGTATCTATGATAGGGGCGCGGGGATATAGATTTGACGGAAAAATATGGAGGTTCGTCGGGGTTAGAGGGATGGCGGTGTGCGGTGAGGCAAGCACGGGAGCGGCGCCGGTCGCGGGCGGCAATAGCATGCGGTTGGACTGGTGGTACGTGAGACGGTTTGGGAAAAAAGATGAACATGAGGATGGGAAGGAGGTTGAAGAAAGCGACATGGTCATTCATTCACATGTGACGACTTAAAACAGATCGATTGACAAAAAAATAATCGACTGACATCTAGCCAGTCTCATACATTGATTGCATTAGGGCGAGCAAGGACGGCCGCCTGGAGTTTCTTTTTTAAAGTAACCACATATATTTCATTAAAAAGCCGGGTTACACAAAGTACACACAATGTCACTATAAGAGACATACATATATGTCTTGCAATATTGCATTAAAGACTACACAAAAAGTAAAACTAGAATTTTACTCTGGCGGAATCTTGTGTCACGCTGAAAGGTCGTCCACCATCGTCTTTCACAGTCGCCGAGGCAACACTGAAAAAAAAAGGATTTGCCATCATACCCATATCTAGAGGAGCATCTTCGGGTATAAGGATGCTTTTCGGGCCGACGAACGGAATCGCTGTAAGCGACGCGATCGAGGCTTTTTAGCACGTCAGCTGGGATACTTTCTCATGTCTGTTACATCTCAGCACCGTCAACTTCATCCGACGCGGTCAAAGAAGAGGAACATCGTTGTTTGCCGCCATCCACACACCCTATTGCAAAAGACCAAACACAACTGTAATAGGCGATGCTAACGCCACCCGAGAAAGCGTTGTGCGTCGACCATCAGACAAATCTCACGGATCTGAAGACCATTAGAACGCTACCGAGATGGAGAAAGAGCATAAGCAGATTATTCCAACGTGGCGCCGTCTCCATCATTGATGCAGCAACTGTTGGGGTCCTCGTCCGCTAGAGCAACACACGAAGAGGACGAGGACCCACGACGTCGCTGGTGTCGAGAGAAGGCAGAAGATCACCTCCCGGTCACCTCGCTGGAGCCGTTTCCCGGAGTTTCTGGGCTGGAGCATACTAACTCCCCTGCCTAGACGCCACCGAGCTCCCTCGACAAATCTCGATCTCTGGACTCCGGATCCATGTTGGTTGAATAAGCCCACGCTGGCAAAGATGAAAGTTTGATTTTAGCTTATTGGTTTGTGAAACTTTAGCTAAAGGTGAACGAGGGTACGTGTGGAGGTTTGTGAAAATTTAGGTAGGAGTTTAGCTAGAGAGGTGAACGTGGGAATATATATGATTGATTCACCCTTTCTTCTAACAGCACAGGTTAATTGTCACATTACCCATTCAGAAATGTAACAGGCTGCTTTCTGCCAAAAAAAGTTACTGCATTCCCCAGCTTAATTAAAACTAACTCGGCATTCAAGGTATACAAGTCATTCACAGGTGTGAACATTTTTACAAGGCATAACTCAGCACTAATGCACAACAGCAACGGCGACAAGCGAACAGAGAACAAAACTTGCCAGCGCCGGTATTACAGTACCAGTCGGTAGGTACTGATCTTGCAAGGCAGCAACTTGGCCCGGGTTTTGGACGACAGGGGTCCTCTAGTGCTGATCCTGCCTCATTATCTTAGTCACTATACCGACAGCGATCGTGCTTCCAGACGACCTTAAGAATGCCCTTCCAAGAGCTCGGCATTTCGAGAATTCCTCGACACAGACCGCTTGATCTAGCATAACCTGACAAAAAGCAATAATGTTACAAGAATGCAAACAGTTTTCACAACATTCACAAGGTATATAACTTCACAAAAGTTAGCTGTTCACGAGGGCTAGTACTCGTTGATTACCTGCACAACAGCATTCTGCTTTGATTTAAGAAACCGCGGTGCTGTTTTACTTGGCTTGCCTGTCTTGTCAAGCAACGCCACGATTTTCGTTACTCTTGCAGCTTCCTTCACATGATGTATGTGAAACTCCACCTAGGTCAATAAAATTGATATGATTATGCTGGAGAAGAAGCTAATCAAACAAGGCTTTGGTTATATGACATTTCTTTACCTGATAACCAATGAGAATTGGGATGGCGATGTCCAACACTCGAATCTTAAGCTCCAAGTAGTTGGCTACAGGCACAGGGAAACCAGGGTGACAAAGAATCCCGCCAGGTATTATTCGACTACCATCAATTCCCTGTAAAATAACTGCCACATTGTCACCAGCTCTCGCTATGCTGCATGAACTAGAGTCTCGTTCAATGGATTTCACTGTCGCCACTTCCTCACAAGGTAAAACCAAGACCTGCACAAGGAAAAGATCCAAGCAGTCAGGAGAAATATAATTGCGCGTGCATGTCTCCAAAAAAAATCGTTTATCCAATCCAAACTATTTATCAAGGGAAAGTAAGATCAATAGTTGGCCCTATTGCTCTGTTCTGGTAAGGATTTCTGTATTGGAAACATAGGCATCCTGCTCTAGTTTCAGTTCAGTCATAAACCTATTGCCTGGAAAATATTTTCAAGATCATTGTAGCACTAAATCATTCAACTAAGTTATAAAGCAAAGAATGGGACATAATTTTGCCATGACAAATTCTCGCATCATGCTATTGCTGAAAGATTGGCATGTCACTAGCAAGATCATGCTCTAAATAGAATTGAATTAATCTACTCTCATTATAGCAACCGGTCTCAATGCAATACAGGAATAATGGTAGCTTCTGAAGAGAAAAGTTTGTGAGGAATCTACCTTTGAACCATTTCGAATAGCGCCAGTTTCTAATTTTCCAAAAGCTGCCAGTTGTCCTGTCGACTGAGATTTGATAACATCACATATAGGAAGAATGAGGGGCTTTGAAACATCCCGAGAAGGAAGCTGCAAGCAATCTATAGCATCCAAGAGACACGACCCTTGATACCTGAAAGGATATATCCATTCAAGATTCAAATTGTGAGAAAAACAGCAAAAATTTGCCAAGACTATATATGTCCACAGATCAACACTCTCAAAGTTGGCACATAAAACCAAACATTTAACTAGAGAGAGGCTACAACATCCACTGCACTGGAGAAATTCACCCTAAAGTGGTAAATCAAAAAGAAACAAAGTCCACTTGAAACAGAGCTTACCAGGAGGTAAAACGAGCATCTGAAGGAGATTTAATCAAATTCTGGTTCTCTACAGCACTAAGAGGAATCCAGGTAACAGCTGAATCCCGGAAGTTGCATGACCGCAGAAAACTACCAAGTCGTACCTTGATGAACTCCAGCCTATCTTTTGAGTACCCAATAGCATCCATCTTGTTGACTGCAACAATAAGTTGCTCAACACCAAAGCTTCTAATAAGCTGAGCATGCTCCTTTGTCTGCCCAACACTTTTCCCTCCTTCCCCATCCATACCAGATTCAAAAGAACCAGTTGATGCATCAACCACAAGAATAGCTGCATCAGCCTGTGTTGCACCAGATATCAAATTTGGCACGAAATCTTTGTGGCCAGGAGAGTCAAGCAAAACTACACGGTATTTCTTGGTCTCCAAATAGGCGACAGCCACTGTCATTGTGACACCTCTTGCCCTTTCTTCAGTACTCTCATCCATGGCCCATGCATAAGCAAATGACCCCTTTCCCTGGATAAACAAATGACAGCACACAAACAGTCAGATTTGTGCGCCAAAATGAATTGGGGGACTGACACAAAGGCAGTAGCAACTTACTTTTTCCTTAGCCTCCTTCTCATTTTTGTGCATATCTCTTTTCGATATCTTCCCTAATAGGTGTAGCAATCTCCCAGAGAGTGTTGACTTGCCAGAATCAACATGACCCACCTAACGAAATTGTTTAGAGACAAGTACATCTTTAGACAAAGCAAAATCTCTTTTAGAAGAGGAAATGTGAAAAGAGCAGATTCCATATTTAAAAGTCACAGCAAAAGATGAGTAGTAACATACTATTGCAAGGTTTAGTTGGCTCAGCACCCCGGACTCCTGATCAGCTAGCATCCACCCCTCAGGCTTATACTCTTCAGGTAAAGGCTGTGCAACATTGACATTATTCCTTTCGATACTTAGCTGGCTTATGTCAGAAGAAAGTGTCTCCATGGAACCCTTATTCTGAGCAGAACTGCTAGCCCTACTACTACTACCCTGGTCCTCCTTTAGCTGAAAATGATCAGCAATCAATTGAGGTGTCCTCTCGATTGGCACATTATTGTCAGAGATTACGGGTTGTTTCTTTTTTCCAGTGCTTGATGAGCTACCAATAGACGCCAACTGTGTGGAATTGACTGTTGAGACACAAATGATTAATAATTAAGGAATGCAAAAAACAACGCTAACAGCAAAGGAAGGACAGAGTTCACAATAGGTAATACTCCCTCCGTTCCTAAATATTTGTCTTTCTAGAGATTTCAACAAGTGACTACATACGGAGCAAAATGAGTGAATATACACTCTAAAATATGTCTATATACATCTGTATGTGGTGGTCCATTTGAAATCTCTAAAAAGACAAATATTTAGGAACAGAGGGAGTAGTATGTACAGCACTGCAACCTTAGTTCATCAATTCACCCTTAACAATAGAACTAACTTGATTCAGAAGGGATGTCAACAAAGTTATTGACTTCCAACAAGTCCAACCATTGAACCACTTTTAATATGTATGTGCTGTGACAGTGCTGCGCATCCAAATTTTATTTATAGATGGTCCAATGCTGCTAAACATATTACCAAAGAAACTTATTGAAAGGGACTGCTTATACTGAACTGCAAAGGAAGTAAAGAGTTCACAAGCGAACCAGAATACTAAAATATCGGTGCATATAGAGAATAATAGATCAAAGCCATGTTTTCAACACATAACATAAGCAGATTGGTTATACTGTGAGATGTCGAATTAGCATCTTCCTTTCTTTCCTCTTTTCATATTTATTGGGTTCATGATGAAGGACAAACTTGAAGGAACAAAAGAGCAGGGCTCTTAGTTAAACATAAACATAAATTCACGAAACCAATTTCAATATTTACCAATAATACCTTTATCATGAGATGTGCTAGCATACTTTCTCTCAGAATCACCGTCGAAGTTTGTAGTAGAAGTCTTCGCTGGCATCTTGGTAGAATCAGAGTTTGACAGAGCAGATGTCCCAGAATTGTTTGATATTCCGTTGACAGATTCTACTAGTTGCAACGAGAGCATATAAGATTACATTACAACCCTTATGTATATGCCAATAATCAGAATTGTTCAGACATGTATGAGACTCAAATACCTTTGATCGAAACATCCTTGCCAGATTTGACGAAAGATTCCCGGAAAACCCCACACATCTCACAGTATACCATAGTTTCATGATTATCGAATGTGCACATGGAGCACTTCCAAAGCACAGGCACTGCATTTGAAGACTTCTTCGATGATTCTATACAAGAGAGTGGCAACATAATATGAGACCAAGGAGACAAACTACAGGCACTTAAACTAATCAAGAGACTAACAGAGTAACACAATGCCTAAAGAAACTACATATTCCACTAAGGTGCAAAATCATCCAAAGGTGTATGGCCATAAGAACTACTCCCTCCGTAAAGAAATGTAAGAGCATTTAGATCACTAAAGTAGTAATCTAAATGCTCTTATATTTCTTTACAGAGGGAGTATATTAGAAGCTTAGAATAATTGAAATTGTATGATGGATACACCCCAACATTCAACAAATAACCAGCAAGAAAAAATGGCTAATTCCAACCGACAACCTGCTAAGCTTCGAGTTTTAACAACATTTTATTTTGCGTATTTTGTGAGTAAGTTTTGACTGCTAGACTGGATGGACGAAACAATTTGACTTTCAGTCAAAAAATTATCATATAGACAACAACGCCTTGCAGAAGAAGATGGACACTTAAAAGGTAATAAGACATTATATCACATGTGCATCCGCGGTGCAAACAGACACGTGCACATGCATTTAACATTAATAGATGGGCTAAACAGGCAGCAGAAATCAACGGAAGAGCAGGGAATCATTAATGATAAGCTTAGTCGCCATCCCAATTTGTTTAACAATGGTGTTGGGGAGCTTTATATAGAGTATGTGGAATTCTGTTGGTCATACCGAGACTATAAATGTGGTAGCAAGCATAACGGAAAACCGACGTATAACATGAACATTACAACCTCGAATGCACCGATACTTCAGGCAACTAGCGAATCGGTATCGGATACCGTATCCGATACCGATACTCCTCCGATACGCCCCCGATACGTATCCAAGGAGTATCCATGAATAAAGGATTTAAAACAATTCAGATACTTGAAGGATACTTTTTCAGATCGTTTTGGATACGACCCAGCCCATCTAAGAGACCACTCAGCCCAGTTAAGAGGCAGACAGCAACCCTAGTACCCCAATGCCCCCTTCCTTTCCCTCCCAGTTTTCTTTCCTCCCTCCTGAGCTCACACCAGGCGGTGGTTGGTGGATGCGTACCTAGCAGCTACTCACTCAGGGCCGGCGGCAGCGACGGCTAGCCGGCGACGAGCTACTACTCCTCACCAACGTCTCTTCTCCTTTTTCCTGCCCAGCCAAGCTCATCCCCTCTTCTTTCTCCTCTGATCTGTGAAGATCTCATTTTTCTCATCTCCTCCTGCTGAACCTCCTACTGTACCTACAAATCTAAGGGCACCATTGTGCAGCCATGTTCAAATCATAGAGAAATCACCTGGAGGAGGCAACACTAAATGGAAATGCGACTACTGTGGTCATGAAGCTTTGAGTAGCTACTCTAGAGTTTCTGCTCATTTGCTAAAGAAGACAGGGAACCATGGAATCCATGGATGTAGAAAGGTCACGGTTGACATTCTGAATCCCTTTTTTTGAAAAATAAATAAATAGTAAAACGTATCCGTATTGGCACTTTTTCAAAATGACGAATTTATGTATCCGTATTGGCCCGATACTGATACCCGTATCCGTATCGGTGCATTCAAGATTACAACTGTACAACAGTTGCCGCCAAACAACTTAAAATGCTTCAATTGCGGAGTTGATCAGATATGATATTGCAACTACTTATAACTGAAATTACTTCCTACTTATAACTGATGCAGTGAATACGGTACGCAGACAGACTAGTAGCTTGCACAGACGGCCGCGTACCTTTCTCCTTCACAGGGGGCTTAACATCAGCATATCCAGTCTCATCATAATCATCATAATCGTCCTCATAATCCTCATAATCAGCATAGTCGTCGTCGTAGTCGGGGCCGGAGACAACCTTGCGAGGCATTGTCCTGGGAAAGCGCGAAAGATGGTCCATAGTTAGCATACACAACGAGCAGTCAAGCAAAATCGAACCCTAGTTATGGCACTCCCCATTCAAGAACCCTAAATCGCATCTGGCACAAATCAGCACTGGTCAGTACTGAGTAGTAGAACGGCGCACTACACGCAGGTGCCCCGAAACCCGCAGCGCGCAAAACCCCGCCGAACCCCACGACGGCGACCGAAGCGCGAGCGGACGGGCGGAGGTTTCGCTCCAGGAATCGCACGCTCACCAAATCAAGGAACCCTAACAAAAAAAGCGCTGGAAATACACCGAAAAAAGGGGGCCGGGGGGCAATGGGGAACGGATGATTTTACCTGGATGTGAGCTAGATGTCCTCGGCGTTCGGCTTGGAAGATGCTGAGCTCTGCCTCCCCCTCTCGCTCGTCCCCCTATCCCGCCTCTGGATTCTCGGGGAAGAGTCGAGGAGGCGCGGCCGCGGCGTGAGTGTAAACTGAACCGGACACAGCAGGGCCAGGGGAAGGGCGGCGGGGGGTACAGTAGAAGGGAAGCTCCGCGTGGGCAACCAGGTCGCGTCTATCGTATCGTATCGTATCGTATCGGGTTAGAAACGGAAACGGCCGGACCGGACCGGAGAGGTTTGCGTTGGACCCGGTCCGACTAGAACCCGTTTCCGAACAGAGGTTTGGATGCAGGGGATAGGGGCGGCAGCGCCGGGTCGACGCAGGGGCGGCGGCGGTGGGTCGATGCAGGGGATGGGGGCGGCGGTGGGTCGATGCAGGGGATGGGGTCGGCGCCGGGTCGATGCAGGGGATGGGGTCGGTGGCGGTGGGTCGATGCAGGTTCGGCGGCGGTGGCTCGATGCAGGGGATGAAGGCGACGGGTGGATGCAGGGGATAGGGGCGGCAGCGCCGGGTCGACGCAGGGGCGGCGGCGGTGGGTCGATGCAGGGGATGGGGGCGCGGCAGCGGTGGGTCGACGGAGGGGCGGCGGTGCTAGGGTTTGGCGGCGACGGCGAGATGCAGTGCGGGCGGCTGCTGAGGGAGGGAGAGCGTCGAGATGTGTTTTTTTTTAGATGAAGTGTGTGGAGAAGGGGAAAGAGGAGGGGAAAAGGCCACGGTGGGCTTCCAGTGTCTTCTAATTAATTTTTCATTCTCCCGCGACTTGCCTCGCGCGCTTTTTGGGCCTCAATTCGTTAATTCCGCGCCAACTGGTTAAGGGCAGTGCGTTCGCCCCCAAAATGAATTTGGGGCAATTGGGCCGCCCCAAAAGATGCCGGCAGATGGCCTGCCCACCTAGCTTCCATATTCCCGGCAGATGCATTGACCTATACATCATTGCCCGGCATATAAAGCTTTCCAGGCAGTTACTCGCCCCCAATTCTTGCTTATTCCCGGCAGTTAATTGCCCTTAATTTTTTGTCATGGTGTAGTGTGCCCCCGCAGGGGCGTCGACGGAGCTCGACGTTGTGTTCGAGGAGGAGCTGCAGTTGTGCTACGATCGGGAGCTCGACATGTTCGAGGAGGAGCTGCAGCTGTGCAGGGTCGACGACATTGACGTCTCCCAGCTTTTGGTCGTGTTGCGGCGCATCGATGTTGTGTCCTGCGGGTTGGAGTCTCGTTGTTTTTTGTTGCATTTCTCCATGTGTTCGCAAGTTCTAACCAGTGTTGGATGGTTGCAGTGGCGGAGCCAGAAATTTGCTCCTGGGTATTCATTGCAAATTTGTTTTTGTAATTCAATAGAAACTGGCAGTGATGTCCGAATTTTTTTGGAAATGCAATAGAAAGTGGCGGAGACAGATTTTTTTCCAATGCAATAGAAAACAAACACAAATGTCCGCAATGATGCAAATTCTTACATTACAAGAACATAAGAAAAAATATCAGATACGTTCTAGAATTTCATCAAAGTTGCAATCAGTAGCTGATGCACACACATACAAAGCCTGGCAATGAACTATCCAGCAAAGCTCCAAGTGGTCACATTCAATAGCACTTTTGGAGTTTTGGTCTTGCCAATAAATAATTTCTTGGATTTTTTTTCTTTTGAAAATGAAAATAGAAAAATACACAGCTGCATTGCATGCAGTAAGCTTGCTGGAAAATATATTCTTATAATAGTAAAATCTCCTGCTCTTAAAGTTGTTTGCATAGTTGATATGTCTGAAAATTTCTAAATGATTACTTGATCATGATTTTTATTTTAATAGTTGGCAGATGGAAAGGATTTATGAACCATCAACATAATGCCAGAATTATACTATTACTATGGCTGATTCTTGACCTTTCTATTCTGTTCTAAATCAGAGGATAAATTTACCTGGGCGGATGGATCTCGTTGAGCTTCTACAATGGCAGGCGCCGAGGGCAGAGCTGCAGAGGGCAATGACCTGGGAACAGCGGAGGCCAGAGGGCCGGACCCGGAGTGGCAGTTCGCGGACTTGCTTGCTTGCCGCGCCGCCGCCACCACTTTCCTGCAGGTGCCATCCGCCACCACCTCGGGCGGCTCCAGCCTGCAGGCAGCTAGGTCCTGGGGAGCAGGGGAGAATAGATTTTTTTTGAGACAAACCCATGAAGCTTTATTAATTCGTCACAACGTTTACAGGGACGAAAGAAAGGTTTCCGGGATGACCTAACCAAACATGGCGGCCCACCCCTAACTTCAGAGCGTGCTTCGCGAGATTGTGAGCCTCGAAATTCGAGCTCCTAAACTGATGGACAAAGATACAAATAGTAAAAGACCTACTAGACTCTATTATTTCATGTATTATCGCACCATAGCTTGCCAAACACTGTTGCTTGATGTCGTCCACCACCACCTTGCAATCAGAAGCCACATGTATTTTTTGTTCATGAAGATCCTAAGCTAGAGCCAGAGCCTCTCGAACTGCCATCGCCTCAAGTGTCGTGGGATCACCAATCCCGCGGAAACCGACCGCCGAGGCCCCCCAAAAAAGACCGTTCTGATCCCGGCATACTGCAGCTACAACACCCCTTCCCTGATTACCTCTTTTTGCCGCATCAACATTGATCTTTGCTAGACTCGCCGGAGGGCGAAGCCACTGTGTTGGTCTAGAGTTAGATTGGACAGTTGCCGTCCTTCCCGATGTTTCAACACTCTTGAGATCATTCAGGTAGGAGACAATGAACTGGTGAGTAGACATTGGGCTAGTGAATATATCTTCGTAGATCGCCTTTCTCCTTGCTCGCCACACTGCCCAAAGTGATATGATTAGCTTCACAAAAGCTGTGTGATCAAGGACCTTGTGCATAGCGAAAAGCCAGTTCTTCGCGTCACCATCGTTGTTCATGCTCATCTATTCCACCACATGCTCATCCGATAAAGCCCAAATGCACCTCGACATGGTGTAATCCAGCAATGCGTGCCTCCATGAGTCCGGGGCTCCACACAGCGCACAGAGCGGAGACTGAGACATGTTACGATGGTGTAGAACATCCGCAGTCGGCACTGAGTGCTGGGCTAAACGCCATGCAAAGATTTTCTACTTCGATGGAACCTTAGTATGCCACAAAGAGGTCCATGCTTTCCCTTGAGAAGTCATATCCGAGACCCCGGCACTTTCATCTATCCAATTCTCTCTCTGGTATTTGGTGTTCAGCACCATTTGATATGCGGACTTAACTGAGAAGACACCCCATCGTTCAGCACTCCAAGCCCAAAAATCTTCTACATTGCGTGTGCACAATGGTATTGCCAAGATAGCATCTGCATCAAAAGGAATAAAAACTGACCGGACAAGCTCTTCTCTCCAGCTGGCCGTCGAGGCATCAATCAACTCAGAAACAAGCCTGGGGGGGTTCGCCACCAGCGCCGTGATGGGCCTCATCGGACCAACCCTGGGAAGCCAGTTATTCTCCCATATATACATGGACGCTCCGTTGCCTATTCTTCTGACGAGTCCTTACTTTAGGACATCCCTCCCGTCAATAATGGCACGCCAGATTTGTGAGGGGTGGCTCCCAGCTCAGCTTCAAGAATTGTACCATGCGGATAATAAACTGCTTTCAGGATCCGCGCACTCAGAGAGGAGGGGTCGTGCAAGAGCCTCCAAGACTGTCGTGCCAACAAGGCCAGGTTAAAGATCTCCATATCCCGAAAACCCAAACCTCCCAAATGTTTGGGGTGTGTCATCACGTCCCACGCCACCCATGCTGGCTTTCTTTTGCCTTGTTTACTCCCCCACCAGAACTGTCGAATAATCGATGTAATATTCTCACATAGTCCTCTCGGCAAGCGGAAGCAAGCCATTGAATATACTGGTATTGCTTGAGCCACCGATTTAATTAGTACCTCCTTACCTGCAGCTGATAACAGTTTTTCCATCCATCCTCTCACCTTCTCCCATATCCGGTCTCTGAGATACTTAAACTTTCCCATCTTTGCTTGGCCAACATCAGTAGGCATTCCCAGATATTTATCACTCAGCGACTCATTATGAACATGCAGAATGTCCTTGACCGCATCTCTTCTCTGTTGTGGACAGCCCTTGCTGAAAAAAATAGATGACTTGTCATTGTTGATCTTCTGGCCAGATGCATTACAATAAATTTCCAACAGGTTTGATACCGCAGTCGCACCCTCCGTACTTGACTTAAAAAGCAACAGGCTATCGTCGGCGAAAAGGAGGTGGTTCACAACCGGAGCTGTAGGAGCCACCTTGATTCCCTCAAGACCTGACGACTCAGAACTGGATTTTAAAAGGCACGAAGGGCCCTCTGCTGCTATTAAGAAAAGATAAGGGGAAATGGGATCTCCCTGCCGAATACCTCTGGATGGCACAAAATGTTCAAGCTTCTCACCATTAAACATGACTGAAAAAGAGATAGACCGAACCATGCTCATAACTGTATCAACCCATGACTGTGCAAAACCCAATCTCTCCATCATGGCCTGCAGATAGTCCCACTCAAGCCTATCATAGGCTTTCATCATATCAAGTTTCAACGCGCAAAAAATATTGGACCTGGACTTATTCCGCTTCATAAAGTGTAGACACTCATAAGCACATATTATGTTGTCTGTGATTAGTCTACCGGGGACAAAAGTTGACTGCTCATGAGATATGATATCTGGTAGTATCTGTTTAAGTCTGTTGGCAACAACCTTTGAAGCAATTTTGTAGATGACATTGCACAGACTAATGGGACGGAACTGAGCAAGCTGAGTCGGGTTCAAAACCTTTGGGATGAGTACCAAAACCGTATCATTCACACATCCATCACTTTCCTCACCTCTGACGATCCTGAGCACTGCATGGGTCACCTCTTCACCACAGATATCCCAGTGACGCTGATAGAAGTGTGCTGGGAATCCATCAGGCCCCAGTGCCTTAGTCGGGAACATCTAAAAAAGGGTTGTCTTCACCTCCTCATTAGTATATGGAGCTAAAAGAATGTCATTCATTTGTTGAGTTACCTTTGCGGGCACTTTGGATAGGACCTGATCCATTCCGTTGACACCCTCGGAAGTATAAAGACTCTTGTAAAAATCTGAAACCATAGATCTCAGCGCTCCCGGATCATCAATGATCGCTCCCAAAGAGTTGGCAAGAGCTTTGATCATATTCCTCTTGCGCCTCTGACTTGCACGAAGATGAAAAAAACGAGTGTTTCTATCTCCCGCCGACAACCATTCCAACCGCGACATCTGCCTCCACATCAGTTCTTCCCTATGAAACAGTTCAATCAACCTTTCATTGATCTTCAGCTCCACATGAGATGGCCCCGTCCTCGCTGGGTTGCTCCGCAAGCGTTCGAGTTCCGATTTGAGACCCTTGATCTCCTTGCGTACCGACCCGAACGTATTTTTGTTCCAACGTCCCAAATCTGCAGCCACCCGACCAAGTTTGACACGCAACTCTTGCATTCTCGTTGTGGCACTGCCTGCTGTCCAGCTCTGGAGCAGTGTCTCACTCAGGTTCTCGTGCGTATCCCACATCACCTCATACTTGAAAGATTTCGGTGCTCTCAGTACTGGCCCATCATGCATGGTAAGTAAGATAGGGCAATGATCCGAGGTGGCCGCCGTAAGATGTTTCAGATGTGCCGACGGGAAGCGTTCGTTCCAGTCTGCCGTTGCCAAAGCTCGGTCAAGCCTCACCCTAGTATAGCTCCCTCTAGTGACTTTCTTCTCATACGTCCAGAATTGTCCCTGATAGCCCATATCCATAAGCATGCAAACGTCCACGGCCTCCCGGAAACCCTGGATCTGAGCGTTACTCCTTTCTCCGATTCCTTCTTGCTCTTCCGGACGTAAAACTTTGTTAAAATCTCCTATGCACAGCCATGGATCATCTCTCAAATTGCTGATCCCTTTTAAAGTATCCCATGTTTGATGCCTCAAGTGGGTCTGAGCTTCCCCATATACTAAGGTCATCCTCCACGGATTCAAGTTTTCCTCAACAATCGAGCAATCAATATGATATGGAGAATAACCCAAAATCTCAACATTTATTGAATTGTTCCAAAAAATCACTAGACCTCCACTTCTACCTCGACTACTCACAGCGTAGCCATTATCATAACCAAGAGTTGCAGCTAACTTCTCTACCCTTTCTCTATCAATTTGTGTCTCTACGATACAAAGCAGGGTAGGGGCAAAAATCTCCGCAAAACCGCGGAGCTCGCGAACTGTCGCAGCGTTGCCCGCGCCACGACAGTTCCAGCTCAAGACACTCATTGGGCCTGGCGGCGCTCCTCTAGGGAGCCCGCCAATAAGTTTTTAGCCGCCGGGTTGACGATCCTGCCATCCTCTTCTGTCTTGTTCCTCTTCGATTCTCTCTTTGGTGGGGGGCTTATGGGAGTAGAGTTCTGATGAACCACCGCTAACTCCAGCCCGGACACCTTCTTGGCGCTGTTGGCCATTGCATCAACTACTCGTACTATTGATTTATCAGTATCATTAGCAAAAACGGGGTCCATCCTCTTTCTACTTGAATCAAGCATGTCCACGTCTATCTTCTCCCCCACCGCTGCGTCTTCCTCCTGAGTACTATTCGGACGTTGGGTGGTAGCTAGACTGCTATCAGCCCCGCTCCTTGATCTTCCTCCAAAGCGGCCGCCACGACGGCCCCCTCGACGTGCCCGTCCTTCGCCAGGGCCTCTTCTGTTGTTCATAAAACATTCAGCCCGAAGCTCCTTGAAGACTAATGCAGAGGGGGGATGAATCCCATTGCCATGCTCTTTGAAAAGATGTCCCATCATCCCACAGACGGCACACCAGTCGGGCAATCTCTAGTACTTGACTTTGTAAATCTGCCTCTGTCCTTCTCTGATCATTGAAACCGCGTTCTTTAGTGGTTTGTGGACATTGATACGCACCCAAACGCGGTAGAAATTCCCTATGAAGTCATGGGATTGGGTTTCAACAAACAAAACTTCGCCCACTCTAGCTGCCAGAGGCCTGACTAGATGAGCATATAAATCTGGCACGTCGTGGATTTGAATCCATATGTCAATGGTCTCCAGCTTGACCGTAGACGGCTTCGAGATTCCATCATATGGTGCCATAAGCACCGCATCCCCCCTGAAATTCCACGGCCCCTGCTGCATTACTCGCTCCCAATCTCCCAAACAAGTAAACTGAACAGTATACAGATTCTCCTCCAAAGGCTTGAATTTTGCTTCCCGTGCCACATCCCAAGCAGATCGCATATTCCGATAGAACCACGTCTGGCTGTAGCTCTTGTTGGTATTGACCTTGATCAGCGCGACCCACCGTGGTGACTCCGGCGGCGCTTCCTTCTCATCGAAAACGACATCATCCAGATCCTCCTCACGAAGGCCTAATTCCATCATCATCTTCTCCACGTCGGTGAGTCCAGAGGAGCCCGCGGCCCCTTCACCAGCCATCTAGAACCCTAACCCGATGAGAGAACAGATCGGGTTTATTGGGGGGAACCCTAGACTCCGCCCCGTCCCGGTCCAGTCCAAGAGCGGGCAACGATGCCTGGATCGCTCCCAGCGGACAGCGTGACGAGAGTCGGCGGCAGGGAAAGATGCCTCGACAGCGGCGATGAGATCGCCCCGGGAGAAAACGGCGGAACCCTAACTAGAGGGAAAACGGCGGCAGGGAAAGATATCGAGGACGAAGTGCCAACTAGCAGGGGAGAATAGATGATGTGTACTGGACTAGAGTCGGCCAGTTTGAGGCCTTGAGTTGTTGTGTGGGCTGGACCTGGACATGTGTCGAATGCGCTTTGGCTGTTTCAGTATATATACATAATATACATGTATTAATGTATATATAATTTTTTTGCCCCAAAATCATTGGTATTCCATGGAATACCAGGGAGTACCCCTGGCTCCGACACTGGATGGTTGGGAGCATAGTGGTATCCCCTACCCATCAGAGTTCAAGTCCTAGACATTGGGGTTTGCATTTTTCTAGATTTATTTCGGGTCTTTCGACGATGTGCGTTCAGTGGGAGGAGACATTCACGACGACTACGAAGGCGTCTGTGGCAACTTCGTCAATCTCAAGATGATGCACCAACTTAATCTCTCGAAGGTGTCTCAGGGGTAGGTTGTGCGTGCATGTGTTTATAGGGATGAGTGTATGTGCGTATATATATGAGCGTTTGTGTATGTACTGTGTTAAAAAAGATCTCAATGAGTGTTGCAGTCTCGGTGATTTATTTGTTACGGTACTTGTTTACGTGTGTCAGAGCATTTACAACCAGAAATTGCCTAATTCATTCCGCGGACTTGTCTAGATGTGCCCATAAACAGTGACCGGACATCAAATAATGCATTTTGCATCACAATCCCTACTTTCAAAACATTAAATACATGCAAACAAATGCGCGTTGATTATTTTGGCCAAACATAGTTCAGTGCACATAAATACAAATTATTCATACTTAAGAATCATAATTCAAACATAGTTCAAGCCGAAATATTGTTCCTGGTGCATAATTGACAAGTTAAATGCAAAATTCACTGCCGGTATGGACCCACATATACTTCATAAGATCATTCAGAAGTTGCATATGCACCTGTTGATCTTGTGGGTGTGCATTCATCTCTAGAAAGTTAGCATGCTCTGCCTCTTGTTTTGAGAGACGAACCTGAACATCAGGCTTGTCGACATCATGCGTGCAGGCTACCCCTTCACCCTCATCCTTGATAATCATGTTATGCAAGATCACGTAGCATGTCATGAGCTGTCAAATGTCTTTGTTTTCCACGTTATTGCAACTTCACGAACAATACCACAACGAGCTTGAAGCACTTCAAATGCTCTCTCCATATCCTTCCTAATTGCCTCTTGACATGTTGCGAAGTGGCTTTGTTTGTTTCCATGTGGATCGGATATGGTCTTGACAAACGCCACCCACTGAGGATAGATAGCATCAGCAAGATAGTACCACATGTTGTACTTGTGCCCGTTGACAGTGTAGTTGCATGATGGAGCTTCCCCATCACAAAGTCTCTTGAATAAAGGAGATCGTTGGAGCACATTGATGTCATTGCACGAACCTGACGTGCCAAAGAAAGCATGTCAAATTTGCAAGTCCTTTGATGACACTTCGTCAAGTATGACGGTGGCTTTTGACGTGACCTTGATATTACCCACGCAAAACCTTTTGTATAGTTCTTCCATTGCCAGTGCATACAATCAATCGAACCCAACATACCAGAGAATCCTCTTGATGCTTCAATTGCCAACAATTTTTTTGTGTCCTCCACAACTGGCTCTCTCAGTTACTTTGCTCCATACACCTTCACAACAATGCATGCAAATTGCACAGTTGTCTCCAGTTTCGTGCTCTCTCCCATTCGGATTTCAGTATCAATTACATTTGCGGCCTTCCCATAAGCATCCTGAGCGAAGTCGTGCATTTATGTGGAGGAGAGAAAGAAAGTTGTCTGCAACAATCTTTCCTCAGCTTGAAGTTGTCACCGGCCCTTTCCATGGTAGTCACTGCACGCAGGAACAAATTTCTGCTCATTCGGAAGCGATAACGGAAAAAAGCCTTCAAGATATGTTGGGTCCGTCATGAAGTAGTCTGTATATAGAAGTCGTGCACCGGAAATCCTATCATGGGGAATAACTCTCCGCCCCTTCATGCTGCCCTTAAAGTTTAGGTCATGCTCCTCTGCCTTCTCCATCTTCTCTTGAATGCTCATCATGATCATCATCATTTCGGCATCTTTGTCGTCCGAGTCCGATGAGGTGATGAACTAGTTGAATATGAATTCATCAAGGTTGTTGTTTCCATAGCCACCATTCCACGACAAAATCCATCGGTGACCTACAAGTAAAGACCAAAAGAATATAAAACACGGCTCAGACATTTCGTCGAACACCTGGAGCACGAGGTGCATATAGGGAGGAGTTGGACGTACCAAGGCGGCATCTGGTGGCAGCGACCTTGACCGTTTGCAGCACGGGACAACAACGATGTGGGTATAGAGGGCCTCCAGTTATCTGAGGCGAATACAAGGAGTGCCGATCAATCCATGCATTTAAGGCAGATTTGCAAGGTTTGGTTGGGTGCGGTTTTTGTGTCCGGTCAGGCCACCCAAGCGTTTGAGGCGGATTTGAGGGCTCCGGTTGTAGATGATCTTAGAGCATTACTAGTAGTACCCCTAAACCCTCAAATCCTCATAAATAACCGCTTTTTTGCGGGTTGCAACAAAAAAACGCAAAGACTAGAACCCCTAAACCCTCAAACCCTCAAAAAAAGTAAGGGTCCAACCCTCAAACCCAATTTTAAACCATAGAAGTGAGGGTTGGAGGGGGGCGCTCGACCCCAGCCCGCACTCCCTTCCCCCGTCGCGCGAGAGGGAAGTTTCCCGTCCCCAACCTCCCGCTTCCTCCCTCCCAAGCCGCCGGCCGTCGCCCGCCGCCAATCCGGCCGACCCCCCGCCCCCCCTCGACGCCGCCGCCGTCCCGCCCCTGTGCCACGCTCCCCGCCGCCGGATCCGCCCTTCCACGCCTCCCTTCGACGCCCCCCGCCTCCCGCCCCGAGCCCTCCCCCCCGGCCTCCCGCGCCGCCGCTCCCGCCCCGGCGTCCCGCCCCCCAGCCTCCTGCGCCGCCGCCTCCCGCCCCGGTGCCCCGCCCCCCGCCCGCCCGCATCAGTCGTCGGCCCCGCCCCCCGCCCCCCAGTCGCCTCCCGCCCCCCAGAGGCCAGAGGCAGGCCGGCCTCCTCGAGCCGCCGCGCCAGACGCCCCCGCCTCCCCTCGACGCCGGCCCGCCTCCCGCCCCCAACCCGCAGGTATGCTTCCTGTTCTTCCTTTTTGTTTTATTTTTTTCCTTTTTGATTCATTGTTGGCACTCACAATTTATTGTTTGTTGTATTGTGTAGATGGAGGTGAACAACAACGACATGGACTCGTTGTCCGATTCGTCGGGTTGGTCGTCATCCGACGATTCGGACATCGACGAGTTGTTGCAAGACGACGACGTCGAGATGATGAGCCTCCTCATCGACGTGCAATCCTTTGAAAACCGCGTGAGGCTGATGGATCAGAGGAGAGGGTCGAAGATGGGGCGAGTCACCATCTACCGGAACCGCGCTCTCGGACACGAGCATTTGATGGAAGACTACTTCGCGGAGGTACCTACATACCCTCCTCGTCTCTTCCACAGAAGGTACCGAATGCGGCGTAGTTTGTTTGTGAAGATTGTCAACGATTGTGAGGCCGCCTCCTATTACTTTAAACGTCGTAGATCCGCCGCCGGTATCATGGGGTTTAGTGCATATCAAAAGATATCGGCGGCAATGCGGGTACTCGCTTATGGCATACCCGCGGATTATACCGACGAGTATCTTCGCATTGGGCAAGATACAACCACGGAGTCAGTCCGTAGGTTTGCCAAGTTGGTCATTCGGCTGTACGGTGAGCAGTATCTTCGGGAACCAAACGAGGAAGATACAAAGAGATTAATGGAAATGAATGAAAAAAGGGGATGGCCGGGGATGCTAGGTAGTCTTGACTGCATGCATTGGAGGTGGAAAAATTGCCCAAAGGCATGGCACGGAATGTATTGCGGTAAAAGCCGTGATGCTACCATTGTGCTTGAGGCCGTAGCATCTCAGGACACATGGATTTGGCATGCATTCTTTGAGTTGCCGGGAACACTCAATGATATCAATATCCTCAATAGATCTCCTTTGTTCAAAAGATTAATTTCTGGGGATGCTCCAGCTTGCAACTACAAAATCATGGACAATGAGTACTCAATGCGATACTATCTCACCGATGGCATCTATCCCGAATGGGCAACTCTTGTGAAGTCCATCAAGGAGAAAAATGGGGTGCCCTTAACAAGAAAAGAGGCTCATTTCACCAGGGCACAAGAGGCAGCCCGCAAGGATATTGAGAGAGCTTTCGGTGTTTTGCAAGCAAGGTTTGCCATAGTTCGTGGTCCAGCTCGGTTTTGGGACAAAAAAACCTTAATGAACATCATGAAATGTTGTGTGATTCTACACAACATGATCCTAGAGGATGAAAGAGGGTTAAACCTCCCTTGTTTCTATGACAATGTTGGTACCCGTGTGCAACCGGAAAGAAATCCTTCTCGCATACACGCTTTTCTTCAAGCACATCGTGAGATTGAGGATGCAACCACTCATGGTCGGCTCCGGGATGATCTAATAGAGCACCACTAGCAGTTGGATAGGCGGCGCATTGGTCCATGATGTATCTTTGTTTTACTTTTCTATGTCCTATTTGATTCGAACAATTATGTAATTTGCTCAAACATTGTTGTAATAATTTGAATGATTATTGTTTTATTCGCTGTTGTAATAATAACTAGAATGATTATTGTTTTATGTCAAATGTGATGAAATTTGTGATATGTCATATGATGAAATGTGTGATATATGAAATGACAGTTTTAAAGGTTAGGGTTGAGGCAAAGACTAGAACTCTCAAATCCAACCCTTAAAGCAGTTTAAGGGTTGGGTTTGAGGGATCTAGTCTTTGCCCCTGTTTTTCAACTCTTAAAAGTGTCAAAAAGTGGCACTTCTCAACCCTTAAAACTGCTACAAGGGTTTAGGGGTTCTACTAGTAATGCTCTTAGACTGCTATATTAGATGATAGGCTACCGAGAGGGTTTGTACGCAAACAAGAACCAGATTTCACTTCACTTTGGTGCGTCAGGAAAGAGCCATTGCGCATACAGCGAGTTCCACGTCAAAACAAAACAAGACTGATCATCATGTTTACAAACAAATCTTTCTAGGTTTTGCGAGATTGCAGCCTAAGAATCAATACAAATTTCAAATCCATCTGTTCACTTTGTGTAAGGTCACAGCCATCGTTCAACAGGGGACCAAAAGAACATCACGAAGCTACCAGGTCGGGTGTCTCGGCTTCAACAGATAGCAAAGTAGTGTGCACCTTCCCGACCCAGGTATCAAGCCGGTCACGCAGGGATTTCACTTGGTCAATCCCAAGGACCCTCGGTTGCGCCCATGAAACATGGACAGTCCCGTCGACCCCATCAATAATGCCTTCGATAAGATGAGCCTACAATTTTAAAGGTAACGGTGTCATCGTTTCACTTATAAGCAAATAAGTGTCACTGGAACTAGGGTTGGAACTATTTTACAGCGACGAGAAAGGGGCTTTAGACTTACAGAGAGGCTCTTCATTAGTAGATACTCCACATCTTCAACTGAGAGCCTGGTCTGTTCAGCTATAGTGCTCAACGGGATTGTACGGTCTTGGGATGCTCGACTGCAATGGATAAAAACGGTTAGGGAACAAAGCTTAGCTCTGAATAGTAACAGACGGGTAACATCGATGAGCATCTTAGCTTGAATTGTACCACACATGAATTACCTGAAAATGATTTCCATCAAGCAAAGGATATTGATCTTTTCAAGAAGTTCCCTCTCCTTCTGTACCAAAGCAGGCTGCGCACTCAAAGCGGCGGCGTGAACTTTGCAGAGTTCCTGGTAGGACGCTAGATTGCCAGAGTTGAACGCTTGCAATATATGATAAATCCACTCCACCGATGTTCCCACAAGGCTGTGGATCTACATGGTATCCGGAAGGGGAATTAGAGGTGCACACAGATACAGCAAAATCATGCAAATTTTGGTGATCCAAAATCACAAAGAAGGCACTACAGCTGAAAAACAGCCTGACACTAATTCAGCCAAATATTTCACAGCTAACATCACCAATTGTAATGTCACCACCAGCTTCAAATTTTCAATGAAGAAATTGAACCACACAAAGTAAATATAATCACGACTTTGTTTCAACACTGAATTCCAGATATTTCAACAGAATGCCCCTTAATTCCCAGCTTTAAAATCAATAGCTCTATTCTAATGGCAAAAATTGCTCTTGTCAGAGGCAAAATATAGCAAAGATAAGAAAACAACTATCAAGAATGACCAGCTCAGTTGAATGTAAGCTCACACAATGACATAAAATAGGCCAAAAAGGCAAAATAAACATGGTTTCGTTACAAGAAACTAAAAATACATACTTCTTTATGACCTGCTAGTCTGATCAGGAGCTAAATGTAACTGTTCATCCTCCTTTTTGTTCAAATATGAATTAAGTATACATGCTTGCAAGCAGAATGGGCAACCAATAATATTTATACAAGAATGTGTCACTCAACAATTCAAGCATCACTAAGCCTACAGTTAGCTCTTTACAGGGGTAGCCATGGGTATCACGTACTCCCTCCATGCCATAATTCTTGTCTTGGTTTTAGTTCAGATTTGAACTAAAACCACGACAAGAATTATGGAACGGAGGGAGTAAGTAGTAAAGTGTAACCAGACAACAAAGATGAAATGCACATATAAATTATAAGTATAAGGACATACAATTGGATGGGCAAGCAACTCCCCGAAGTTGTATATGTTGTCACCCAATAAAGCAGCAAGTGAGAGGTCAAATGCCAGGTTCTGCAGGTAATTATTGGAATCAGAAACAGCAACCATCAAATCCAACTTTTCATGCCGAAAGAGCAGGTAAGCAAACAATACCTGTTTGAATGGTTCTGAAAGTGACTCCACTGTTGTGTATGCAAGATAGAGAAGAGCATTTTTATAGAATTCAGAATAGTCTTGACACACTTTATGGTACTGAGAACATAACCAATAATAGGTCGAATGTACTGAAGGATCAACATCGTCCATGCTATCCAAAGTGGTTTTCCCCTCGTCTACCAGTTTCTTACACTCCTTTTGATTCCCTTTCTCAAGAAGAAAACTTGCAATCTGCATCTTCACATACAGAATGGGCTCTTCAACCCGTGATTCCTTGGTATCACGCAGCTTCGAAATTACGCCTTCGAGATAGCTTATACCGGCATCTTTATCTGAATACTGGCGTGAAACTACTACCGCGAAGTGAGCAAATTTAAGAAGATTGATCTTGCTCTCGAAATCAGAGATGAAATGAGTATACAGCTGAATCAGAGCATCACCCGCCTGTACAAAAGGAAAAGACCACACAGTGGTGATAAGCCCCGTGACATGGCAAGCAATATCTCGAAAAAGCAACCAAATGTAATGCAAGTATTTCAGAGTTTCAGGAATCATGATGAAACTTTCAGAACAGAAAATATGGTACATGTACATCTGTGACATATTACTATAGTAGACAGCAAAGATATTATGATTATACTTCTTCAGATTTCTGCGCTACTGAATTGAACCAAAAACATGCAGGTACTGGGACATCTCTTCAGTATACGACTCATGACATTTGTAATACATGAGAAAAAATGCTCAATATCTTCATCAGACGACCCGTGAATCACAGGTCGCATGACATAACGAAGTGCAGGTCGTAGCATACATAATTAACAAATCAACGGAGTGAATTAAGATACTGCTCTGAACTGAAGCAAGCCAGGCAGTTTTGTGCAAGACACCCTAAAGGGAGAGTGTTGGCAACTTGGCACCATCCAGTTTATCAGCTACCTTCGGCCAAAGGGAGCTAGCCCCACTGGTATCAACTCCCAACAACGAGGTACTCCCAATCAGGGCGGTAATATTTTCCCGGGAGATCAGGGGCGCCTCGCCTAACAGGGAGCCTAAAGGGAGTCTCCTTCAACCCTAAAAGCAGATCAAAGCGCGCTACATGATACGAACTACCGGGAGAGGGGGTAGGGAGGGGCGGATCGAGTCAACCGGACCTGGACGACGGCGAGGGCGAGGAACTGGTCAAGCTTGAGGGTGAGTTGGTGCCAGAGCTTCCGCTGGTAGAGGTCGGCGAGGGCGGCGTACCACTCCGCCAGCTCCGGCCGGGTCGAGCCCTGCGCCTCCAGGAACTCCAGCGGCGCCGCCATCGCCTGGTCTCCGCCGCTTCCTTTCCCTTCCTTTCTTCCCGGCCAAGAAGACGGAGACGAGGAGCAGCAAGGGCTGGATCTGTTTCGGTCGCGGTGCGGTCGGACTCGCACTCCTCCGCGATGCTCCAGACTAATAGCAACTCTGACCCATCCCTAAAATTTGACTAAAACTCTATTTCCAAAACTTGTAATTTCGCTCACCAATCTGTGCTTGAATGTTAGGAAGACAACGTGGTATTCGCATTTACAGGGTTCAAGTCGTAGATTTAGATATAAATGCTCATATTTTTTTGTATTTATTTTAGGCATTTTGATGATGTGCGTTTATTACAAAAGACGTCACATAGACTAAAACTTATAATTCCTTCCATCTAAATAAAACTTGTAATTCTTAAACATAGGAGGTGCCATCTACATATCATTTAAATGTAAATCCCAAATTAGTTTTCTACCACACATCATATTACATATCATTGTACGAGAAAATGGTTTTAGACCATTTTCATCAAATACCTTGTGTATGTCACTGTTGAAGGACACGATGGCCAGAGCAGACTGGGAGCTCACCACCAGCATTGGAGGGAGGCGAAGATGTGCCATGGCTTGATACCCAACATCAGTGACGCCCGAGGCCATAGTAGGCGTCGTGACATAGACATAGAAGGTGCCCAGGAGCCCTAGAGGAGGTGTAACTGTGCGTGGGAGGATGCTTGGGAGGTGGAAGTGATCGAGCACGATAGCGTGGAGATGTGCTAACGCGACATCAACGGCCACAGACTTGGGCTTGGTTGTGAGAAGTGTCAACAAATAGAGGAGGCTCGGAAGGCGGAGAAATGCAACACCCTGAGCGGGAAAGGTGAGGACGTGGATGACAATATGACCCCCCCCACACACACACACACATGCTCAAACAAATGTTATTGGGGTTAGGGATTGAGATGGAGCAAACTTTTGGGACATCTTTTTGTAATATCCAAAAAAGTTTTGAAAAACATATCTATAACAATACATTTATGTAAAAAAATGATTAGAATATTACTGTAATTTTTGATAGTGAAATTGCTTTGTTTATTTAATTTTGGCCAAGCTATACTCTAAAAAATCCCTACAACATTTTTAACACATTGGGCTTTTTCCCAGTCCACCAAATGCCTCACACGAACACGAGGAGCCCTTATCACACGAGGCACGACCCCGCAACCGCTTACCGCCCTTCCTGCCCTAGGTTTCTTGCCTCTACCTCCATCTTCCTCGTCATCCCCAACGAGCTCGCTAAGTATATCATCTCCTGCCCCTAGCTCACTATGGATCGTCTCCTCCGACCGCATTTTCGATTATTTCCTATTCTCGCTAAGCTACTTTTTTTCTATAAGATAATATTACATCATTGTATTTGTTGGGGAACGTGGTGATTTCAAAAAAAATTCTACGCACACACACAGGATCATGGTGATGCATAGCAACGAGAGGGGAGAGTGTGTCTACGTACCCTCGTAGACCGAAAGCGGAAGCGTTAGCACAACGCAATTGATGTAGTCGTATGTCTTCACGATCCGACCGATCCAAGTACCGAACGCACGGTACCTCCAAGTTCAACACACGTTCAGCTCGATGATGTCCCACGAACTCCGATCCAGCAGAGCTTCACGGGAGAGTTTCGTCGGCACGACGGCATGATGACGGTGATGATGATGCTACTGATAACCCACAAGTATAGGGGATCGCAATAGTTTTTGATAAGTAAGAGTGTCGAACCCAACAAGGAGCTAAAGGCATAAAAAATATTCCCTCAAGTTCTATCGACCACCGATACAACTCTACGCATGCTTGACATTCGTTTTACCTAGAACAAGTATGAAACTAGAAGTATTTTGTAGGTGTTGTTGGATAGGGTTGTAAGGTAATAAAGAGCATGTAAATAAAAAGTAGGGGCTGTTTAGATAAGGACACAACTAAGTTAGTTTTAGTGAAGAGCTTTTTGTTACGAGAAAGTTATTTGTCCCTGGACAATCGATAACTAGATCGGTAATCATTATTGTCATTTTATTTGAGGGAGAGGCATAAACTAACATACTTTCTCTACTTGGATCATATGCACTTATGATTGGAACTCTAGCAAGCATCTGCAACTACTAAAGAACATTAAGGTAAAACCCAACCATAGCATTAAAGTATCAAGTCCTCTTTATCCCATACGCAAACAATCTACTTACTCGGGTGTGTGCTTCTATCACTCACGCCACCCACCATAAGCAAATCATGAACATATTGCAAACCCTACAGCGGGAATCCCTCACGCTTGCGCGACACGGAGAGCACCATAGGACAACACCAATAATAAAACATGCAACTCAAACCAATCACGATCATCAAATAACCCATCGGACAAAACGGATCTACTCAAACATCATAGGATAGCCATACATCATTGGGAAATAATATATAGCGTTGAGCACCATGTTTAAGTAGAGATTACAGCGGGTAAGAGAGGGGTTACACCGCTGCATAGAGGGGGAAGAGTTGGTGATGATGGCGGTGAAGTTGTTGGTGAAGATTGCGGTGATGATGATGGCCCCAACGGTGTTCCGACGCCACCGGAAGAGAGGGGGAGAGGGCCCCCCCTTCTTCTTCTTCTTCTTCCTTGACCTCCTCCCTAGATGGGAGAAGGGTTTCCCCTCTGGTCCTTGGTCTCCATGGCATGGGAGGGGCGAGAGCCCCTCCGAGATTGGATCTGTCTCTCTGTTTCTGCGTTCTGGTATTCTGCCCTTTCACCGTTTCTTATATTCCCGGAGATTTATAACTCCGATTGGGCTGAAATTTTAACACGGTCTCTATCCGGATATTAACTTTCTTGCGGCGAAAGAAGGGCATCAACTGCCTTATGGGGTGGCCACGAGGGTCAGGGGCGCGCCCCCTGCCTCGTGGCTGAAGGAAATATGCCCTAGAGGCAATAATAAAGTTATTATTTATTTCCTTATATCATGATAAATGTTTATTATTCATGCTAGAATTGTATTAACCGGAAACATAATACATGTGTGAATACATAGACAAACAGAGTGTCACTAGTATGCCTCTACTTGACTAGCTCGTTAATCAAAGATGGTTATGTTTCCTAACCATGGACAAAGAGTTGTTATTTGATTAACGGGATCACATCATTAGGTGAATGATCTGATTGACATGAACCATTCCATTAGCTTAGCACCCGATCGTTTAGTATGTTGCTATTGCTTTCTTCATGACTTATACATGTTCCTATGACTATGAGATTATGCAACTCCCGTTTGCCGGAGGAACACTTTGTGTGCTACTAAACGTCACAACGTAACTGGGTGATTATAAAGGTGCTCTACAGGTGTCTCCAAAGGTACATGTTGGGTTGGCGTATTTCGAGATTAGGATTTGTCACTCCGATTGTCGAAGAGGTATCTCTGGGCCCACTCGGTAATGCACATCACATAAGCCTTGCAAGCATTGCAACTAATGAGTTAGTTGTGAGATGATGTATTACGGAACGATAAAGAGACTTGCCGGTAATGAGATTGAACTAGGTATTGAGATACCGACGATCGAATCTCGGGCAAGTAACATACCGATGACAAAGGGAACAAAGTATGTTCTTATGCGGTCTGACCGATAAAAGATCTTCGTAGAATATGTAGGAGCCAATATGAGCATCCAGGTTCCGCTATTGGTTATTGACCGGAGACGTGTCTCGGTCATTTCTACATTTTTCTCGAACCCGTAGGGTCCGCACGCTTAAGGTTTCGATGACAGTTATATTATGAGTTTATGCATTTTGATGTACCGAAGTTTGTTTGGAGTCCCGGATGTGATCACGGACATGACGAGGAGTCCCGAAATGGTCGAGACATAAAGATTGATATATTGGAAGCCTATATTTGGATATTGGAAGTGGTCCGGGTGAAATCAGGATTTTACCGGAGTACCGGGAGGTTACCGGAACCCCCCGGGAGGTATATGGGCCTTAGTGGGCTTTAGTGGAAGAGAGGAGAGGTGGCCAGGGCTGGGCCGCGTGCCCCTCCCCCCTAGTCCAAATAGGATAAGGAGAGGGGGGCGGCGCCCCCCCCCCCTTCGTTCTCTCTCTCCTCTTTCCCCCCTCCCGAATCCTATTCCAACTAGGAAAGGGGGGGAATCCTACTCCCGGTGGGAGTAGGACTCCTCCTGGCGCGCCCTCCTCCTGGCCGGCCGCACCCCCCCTTTGATCCTTTATATACGGGGGCAGGGGGCACCCCTAGACACACAAGTTGATCCACGTGATCATATTCTTAACCGTGTGCGGTGCCCCCTTCAACCATAGTCCTCGATAATATTGTAGCGGTGCTTAGGCGAAGCCCTGGGACGGTAGTACATCAAGATCGTCACCACGCCGTCGTGCTGACGGAACTCTTCCCCGACACTTTGCTGGATCGGAGTCCGGGGATCGTCATCAAGCTGAACGTGTGCTAGAACTCGGAGGTGCCGTAGTTTCGGTGCTTGATCGGTCGGGCCGTGAAGACGTACGACTACATCAACCGCGTTGTGCTAACGCTTCCGCTGTCGGTCTACAAGGGTACGTAGATCACACTCTCCCCTCTCGTTGCTATGCATCACCATGATCTTGCGTGTGCGTAGGAAATTTTTTGAAATTACTACGTTCCCCAACAGTGGCATCCGAGCCTAGGTTTTATGTGTTGATGTTATATGCACGAGTAGAACACAAGAGTTGTGGGCGATATAAGTCATACTGCTTACCAGCATGTCATACTTTGGTTCGGCGGTATTGTTGGACGAAGCGGCCCGGACCGACATTACGCGTACGCTTACGCGAGACCAGTTCTCACAACGTGCTTTGCACAAAGGTGGCTAGCGGGTGACAGTTTCTCCAACTTTAGTTGAACCGAGTGTGGCTACGGCCGGTCCTTGCGAAGGTTAAAACATCACCAACTTGACAAACTATCATTGTGGTTTCGATGCGTAGGTAAGATTGGTTCTTGCTTAAGCCCGTAGCAGCCACGTAAAACTTGCAACAACAAAGTAGAGGACGTCTAACTTGTTTTTGCAGGGCATGTTGTGATGTGATATGGTCAAGACATGATGCTAAATTTTATTGTATGAGATGATCATGTTTTCTAACCGAGTTATCGGCAACTGGCAGGGGCCATATGGTTGTCGCTTTATTGTATGCAATGCAATCGCGCTGTAATGCTTTACTTTATCACTAAGCGGTAGCGATAGTTGTGGAAGCATAAGATTGGCGAGACGACAATGATGCTACGATGGAGATGAAGGTGTCGCGCCGGTGACGATGGTGATCACGACGGTGCTTCGAAGATGGAGATCACAAGCACAAGATGATGATGGCCATATCATATCACTTATATTGATTGCATGTGATGTCTATCTTTTATGCATCTTATCTTGCTTTGATTGACGGTAGCATTATAAGATGATCTTTCACTAATTATTAAGAAGTGTTCTCCCTGAGTATGCACCATTGCGAAAGTTCTTCGTGCTGAGACACCACGTGATGATCGGGTGTGATAGGCTCTACGTTCAAATACAACGGGTGCAAAACAGTTGCACACGCGGAATACTCAGGTTATACTTGACGAGCCAAGCATATATAGATATGGCCTCGGAACACGGAGACCGAAAGGTCGAGCGTGAATCATATAGTAGATATGATCAACATAGTGATGTTCACCAATGAAACTACTCCATCTCACGTGATGATCGGACATGGTTTAGTTGATTTGGATCACGTAATCACTTAGAGGATTAGAGGGATGTCTATCTAAGTGGGAGTTCTTTAAGTAATATGATTAATTGAACCTAAATTTATCATGAACTTAGTACCTGATAGTATCTTGCTTATTTATGTTTGATTGTAGATAGATGGCCCGTGTTGTTGTTCCATTGAATTTTAATGCGTTCCTTGAGAAAGCAAAGTTGAAAGATGATGGTAGCAATTACACGGACTGGGTCCGTAACTTGAGGATTATCCTCATTGCTGCACAGAAGAATTACGTCCTGGAAGCACCGCTGGGTGCCAGGCCTGCTGCTGGAGCAACACCAGATGTTATGAATGTCTGGCAGAGCAAAGCTGATGACTACTCGATAGTTCAGTGTGCCATGCTTTACGACTTAGAATCGGGACTTCAATGACGTTTTGAACGTCATGGAGCATATGAGATGTTCCAGGAGTTGAAGTTAATATTTCAAGCAAATGCCCAGATTGAGAGATATGAAGTATGCAATAAGTTCTATAGCTGCAAGATGGAGGAGAACAGTTCTGTCAGTGAGCATATACTCAAAATGTCTGGGTATAATAATCACTTGATTCAATTGGGAGTTAATCTTCCAGATGATTGCGTCATTGACAGAATTCTCCAATCACTGCCACCAAGCTACAAGAGCTTCGTGATGAACTATAATATGCAAGGGATGAATAAGACTATTCCCGAGCTCTTCGCAGTGCTGAAAGCTGCGGAGGTAGAAATCAAGAAGGAGCATCAAGTGTTGATGGTCAACAAGACCACTAGTTTCAAGAAAAAGGGCAAAGGGAAGAAGAAGGGGAACTTCAAAAAGAAAAGCAAGCAAGTTGCTACTCAAGAGAAGAAACCCAAACCTAGACCTAAGCCTGAAACTGAGTGCTTCTACTGCAAGCAGACTGGTCACTGGAAGCGAAACTGCCCCAAGTATTTGGCGGATAAGAAGGATGGCAAGGTGAACAAAGGTATATGTGATATACATGTTATTGATGTGTACCTTACTAATGCTCGCAGTAGCACCTGGGTATTTGATACTGGTTCTGATGCTAATATTTGCAACTCGAAACAGGGACTACGGATTAAGCGAAGATTGGCTAAGGACGAGGTGACGATGCGCGTGGGAAATGGTTCCAAAGTCGATGTGATCGCAGTCGGCACGCTACCTCTACATCTACCTTCGGGATTAGTATTAGACCTAAATAATTGTTATTTGGTGCCAACGTTAAGCATGAACATTATATCTGGATCTTGTTTGATACGAGACGGTTATTCATTTAAATCAGAGAATAATGGTTGTTCTATTTACATGAGTAATATCTTTTACGGTCATGCACCCTTAAAGAGTGGTCTATTCTTATAAAATCTCGATAGTAGTGACACACATGTTCATAGTGTTGAAGCCAAAAGATGCAGAGTTGATAATGATAGTGCAACTTATTTGTGGCACTGCCGTTTGGGTCATATCGGTATAAAGCGCATGAAGAAACTCCATACTAATGGGCTTTTGGAACCACTTGATTATGAATCACTTGGTACTTGCGAACCGTGCCTTATGGGTAAGATGACAAAAACACCGTTCTCTGGTACTATGGAGAGAGCAACAGATTTGTTGGAAATCATACATACAGATGTATGTGGTCCGATGAATGTTGAGGCTCGTGGTGGATATCGTTATTTTCTCACCTTCACAGATGACTTAAGCAGATATGGGTATATCTACTTAATGAAACACAAGTCTGAAACGTTTGAAAAGTTCAAAGAATTTCAGAGTGAAGTTGAAAATCATCGTAACAAGAAAATAAAATTCCTACGATCTGATCGTGGAGGAGAATATTTGAGTTACGAGTTTGGTGTACATTTGAAACAATATGGAATAGTTTCGCAACTCACGCCACCCGGAACACCATAGCGTAATGGTGTGTCCGAACGTCGTAATCGTACTTTACTAGATATGGTGCGATCTATGATGTCTCTTACTGATTTACCGCTATCATTTTGGGGATACGCTCTAGAGACGGCCGCGTTCACGTTAAATAGGGCACCATCAAAATCCGTTGAGACGACGCCTTATGAACTGTGGTTTGGCAAGAAACCAAAGTTGTCGTTTCTGAAAGTTTGGGGCTGCAATGCTTATGTGAAAAAGCTTCAACCTGATAAGCTCGAACCCAGATCGGAGAAATGTGTCTTCATAGGATATCCAAAGGAAACTATTGGATACACCTTCTATCACAGATCCGAAGGCAAGACTTTTGTTGCTAAATTCGGAAACTTTCTGGAGAAGGAGTTTCTCTCGAAAGAAGTGAGTGGGAGGAAAGTAGAACTTGACGAGGTAACTGTACCTACTCCCTTATTGGAAAGTAGTACATCACAGAAACCTGTTTCTGCGACACCTACACCAATTAGTGAGGAAGCTAATGATAATGATCATGAAACTTCAGAACAAGATACTACTGAACCTCGTAGATCAACCAGAGTGACATCCGCGCTAGAGTGGTACGGTAATCCTGTTCTGGAAGTCATGCTACTATATGATGATGAACCTACGAACTATGAAGAAGCGATGGTGAGCCCAGATTCTAAAAAATGGCTTGAAGCCATGAAATCTGAGATGGGATCCATGTATGAGAACAAAGTATGGACTTTGGTTGACTTGCCCAATGATCAGCAAGCAATTGAGAATAAATGGATCTTCAAGAAGAAGACTGGCGTTGATGGTAATATTATTGTCTACAAAGCTCGACTTGTCGCAAAAGGTTTTCGGCAAGTTCAAGGGATTGACTACGATGAGACCTTCTCACCCGTAGCGATGCTTAAGTCTGTCCGAATCATGTTAGCAATTGCCGCATTTTATGATTATGAAATTTGGCAGATGGATGTCAAAACTGCATTCCTGAATGGATTTCTGGAAGAAGAGTTGTATATGATGCAACCAGAAGGTTTTGTCGATCCAAAGGGAGCTAACAAAGTGTGCAAGCTCCAGCGATCCATTTATGGACTGGTGCAAGCCTCTCGGAGTTGGAATAAACGCTTTGATAGTGTGATCAAAGCATTTGGTTTTATACAGACTTTTGGAGAAGCCTGTATTTACAAGAAAGTGAGTGGGAGCTCTGTAGCATTTCTGATATTATATGTGGATGACATATTACTAATTATAAATGATATAGAATTTCTGGATAGCATAAAGGGATACTTGAATAAGAGTTTTTCAGTGAAAGACCTCGGCGAAGCTGCTTACATATTAGGCATTAAGATCTATAGAGATAGATCAAGACACTTAATTGGACTTCCACAAAGCACATACCTTGACAAAGTTTTGAAGAAGTTCAAAATGGATCAAGCAAAGAAAGGGTTCTTGCCTGTGTTACAAGGTGTGAAGTTGAGTAAGACTCAATGCCCGACCACTGCAGAAGATAGAGAGAAAATGAAAGATGTTCCCTATGCTTCAGCCATAGGCTCTATCATGTATGCAATGCTGTGTACCAGACCTGATGTGTGCCTTGCTATAAGTCTAGCAGGGAGGTACCAAAGTAATCCAGGAGTGGATCACTGGACACCGGTCAAGAACATCCTGAAATACCTGAAAAGGACTAAGGATATGTTTCTCGTTTATGGAGGTGACAAAGAGCTCATCGTAAATGGTTACATTGATGCGAGCTTTGACACTGATCCGGACGATTCTAAATCGCAAACCAGATACGTGTCTACATTAAATGGTGGAGCTGTCAGTTGGTGCAGTTCTAAACAAAGCGTCGTGACGGGATCTACGTGTGAAGCGGAATACATAGCTCCTTCGGAAGCAGCAAATGAAGGAGTCTGGATGAAGGAGTTCATATCCGATCTAGGTGTCATACCTAGTGCATCGGGTCCAATGAAAATCTTTTGTGACAATTGAAAGCACAAGTGCTCCCTAGGTGGTTTTGATAATTGATGACAACATATCTCTTGTTGGACTAACATTTCTATCTAGCATGTTTCAGATAAGTTCAACAATGGAGTGGCATGGACTAAAGGTTGTGGGAACTCCTTAGATGCCAAGGACAAAGGATTGGCTAAAGCTTCAAGCTCAAGACTCTTCATTTTACATTTTAGTGATCCAAGATCACATTGAGTCCATAGGAAAAGCCAATACTATCAAGGAGGGATGAGGTGTTGCTTAATGAGCCTCTTGCTTCATGTGCTTAATGATATGCTCCAAAATCCTCAACTACTTTCCCATGTCCACATATAACCTAAACCCTAAGCCAAACTCGGTCCTACCGATTCTTCCTATCCGGCGCCACCGAGTTTCACTTGTCATTAGCCACTACCAAACCCTAGCAATTCGGTTCTACCGATAAGGATCTCGGTCTCACCAAGATGGGCTTGCAAACTCTCTGTTACCCATTGCAATATTCTCGGTCCCACCGAGTTTGTGTAATCGGTCCCACCGAGATTGCAATGTAAACTCAGTGTTTCCCCTTTGTAACTTTTCGGTCTCACCGAGTTCCACTCGGTCTCACCGAAAGAGCAAATCGGTCCCACCGAGTTTACCTGACCAACTCTCTGGTTAGCTAATTACCAAATTCGGTCTCACCGAGTTTGTGTAATCGGTCTCACCGAGATTACGTTATGCCCAAACCCTAACCGAATCGGTCCTACCGAGTTGCATGTCAGTCCCACCGAAACTCCTAACGGTCACTAGGTTTACTACTTCGGTCAGACCGAGTTATTTATTCGGTCCCACCGAGATTGGAAAACTGTGTAACGGTTGGATTTTGTGTGGAGGCTATATATACCCCTCCACCTCCTTCTCATTAAGTGAGAGAGCCATCAGAACACACACACCATTCCTACTCATATGTTCTGAGAGAGAACCACCTACTCATGTGTTGAGACCAAGACATTCCATTCCTACCATATGAATCTTGATCTCTAGCCTTCCCAAGTTGCTTTCCACTCAAATCTTCTTTCCACCAAATCCAAATCCTATGAGAGAGAGTTGAGTGTTGGGGAGACTATCATTTGAAGCACAAGAGCAAGGAGTTCATTACCTACACACCATTTGTTACTTCTTGGAGAGTGGTGTCTCCTAGATTGGCTAGGTGTCACTTGGGAGCCTCCGACAAGATTGTGGAGTTGAACCAAGGAGTTTGTAAGGGCAAGGAGATCGCCTACTTCGTGAAGATCTACCGCTAGTGAGGCAAGTCCTTCATGGGCGATGGCCATGGTGGGATAGACAAGGTTGCTTCTTTGTGGACCCTTTGTGGGTGGTTGCTTCTTCGTGGACCCTTCGTGGGTGGAGCCCTGTGTGGACTAACCGTTACCCTTGGGTGGAGCCCTGTGTGGACTCGCGCAACCGTTACCCTTCGTGGGTTGAAGTCTCCATCAACGTGGATGTAGGATAGCACCACCTATCCGAACCACGGGAAAAACATCCGTGTCTCCAATAGCGTTTGAATTCTCCAAACCCTTCCCTTTACATTCTTGCAAGTTGCATGCTTTACATTCCGCTGCTCATATACTCTTTGCATACTTGCTTGATATGTATTGTGTGTGTTGAAATTATGCCTAAACTCCACTTAAACCGAAAATGCTTAAAAATTGCAACTTTAGCACAAAGTGTCTAATCACCCCCCTCTAGACACATCTACTTCTAGATCCTACAACAATACTGGTGCAATTGCCTTGGCAAAGGAATCCAGATTTCACAAGAGAACCAAGCACATCAAGAGACGCTTCAATTCCATCCGGGATCTAGTCCAGGTGGGAGACATAGAGATTTGCAAGATACATACGGATCTGAATGTAGCAGAACCGTTGACTAAGCCTCTTCCACGAGCAAAACATGATCAGCACCAAGGCTCCATGGGTGTTAGAATCATACTGTGTAATCTAGATTATTTACTCTACTTCAAGTGGGAGACTGAAGGAAATATGCCCTAGAGGCAATAATAAAGTTATTATTTATTTCCTTATATCATGATAAATGTTTATTATTCATGCTAGAATTGTATTAACCGGTAACATAATACATGTGTGAATACATAGACAAACAGAGTGTCACTAGTATGCCTCTACTTGACTAGCTCGTTAATCAAAGATGGTTATGTTTCCTAACCATGGACAAAGAGTTGTTATTTGATTAACGAGATCACATCATTAGGTGAATGATCTGATTGACATGACCCATTCCATTAGCTTAGCACCCGATCGTTTAGTATGTTGCTATTGCTTTCTTCATGACTTATACATGTTCCTATGACTATGAGATTATGCAACTCCCGTTTGCCGGAGGAACACTTTGTGTGCTACCAAACGTCACAACGTAACCGGGTGATTATAAATGTGCTCTACAAGTGTCTCCAAAGGTACATGTTGGGTTGGCGTATTTCGAGATTAGGATTTGTCACTCCGATTGTCGGAGAGGTATCTCTGGGCCCTCTCGGTAATGCACATCACATAAGCCTTGCAAGCATTGCAACTAATGAGTTAGTTGTGAGATGATGTATTACAGAACGAGTAAAGAGACTTGCCGGTAACGAGATTGAACTAGGTATTGAGATACCGACAATCGAATCTCGGGCAAGTAACATACCGATGACAAAGGGAACAATGTATGTTGTTATGCGGTCTGACCGATAAAAGATCTTCGTAGAATATGTAGGAGCCAATATGAGCATCCAGGTTCCGCTATTGGTTATTGACCGGAGACGTGTCTCGGTCATGTCTACATTGTTCTCGAACCCGTAGGGTTTGCACGCTTAAGGTTTCGATGACAGTTATATTATGAGTTTATGCATTTTGATATACCGAAGTTTGTTCGGAGTCCCGGATGTGATCACGGACATGACGAGGAGTCTCGAAATGGTCGAGACATAAAGATTAATATATTGGAAGCCTATATTTGGATATCGGAAGTGGTCCGGGTGAAATCGGGATTTTACCAGAGTACCGGGAGGTTACCGGAACCCCCCGGGAGGTATCTGGGCCTCAGTGGGCTTTACTGGAAGAGAGGAGAGGTGGCCAGGGCTGGGCCGCGCGCCCCTCCCCCCGTAGTCCGAATAGGATAAGGAGAGGGGGGCGACGCCCCCCCTTCCTTCTCTCTCTCCTCTTTCCCCCTCCCAAATCCTATTCCAACTAGGAAAGGGGGGAATCCTACTCCCGGTGGGAGTAGGACTCCTCCTGGCGCGCCCTCCTCCTGGCCGGCCGCACCCCCCCTTTGATCCTTTATATACGGGGCAGGGGGCACCCCTAGACACACAAGTTGATCCACGTGATCATATTCTTAACCGTGTGCGGTGCCCCCTTCAACCATAGTCCTCGATAATATTGTAGCGGTGCTTAGGCGAAGCCCTGGGACGGTAGTACATCAAGATCGTCACCACGCCATCGTGCTGACGGAACTCTTCCCCGACACTTTGCTGGATCGGAGTCCGGGGATCGTCATCGAGCTGAACGTGTGCTAGAACTCGGAGGTGCCGTAGTTTCGGTGCTTGATCGGTCGGGCCGTGAAGACGTACGACTACATCAACCGCGTTGTGCTAACGCTTCCGCTGTCAGTCTACAAGGGTACGTAGATCACACTCTCCCTCTCGTTGCTATGCATCACCATGATCTTGCGTGTGCGTAGGAATTTTTTTGAAATTACTACGTTCCCCAACAATGGCCCCCTCGGGCATTGATACGTCTCCAACATTTCTATAATTGTTTATTGTTCCATGCTATTATATTATCAACCTTGGATGTTTTATATGCATTTATATGCTATTTTATATGATTTTTGGGACTAACCTATTAACCTAGAGCCAAGTGCCAGTTTCTATTTTTCCCTTGTTTCAGTGTTTCGCAAAAAAGGAAAATCAAACGGAGTCCAATTGAGCTGAAACTTCACGGAACTTATTTTGAGAAGGAAAGCAACCCGGGAGACTTGGAGTCCACGTAAGGGGAGCAATGAGGAAGCCATGAGGTAGGGGGCGCGCCCACCCCCCTGGGCGCGCCCACCCCCCTGGGCGCGCCCTCCACCCTTGTGGGCCCCTATTGGCCCCCCTGACATACTTCTTCCGCCTATATATCTCCATATACCCTAAAACGACCAGGAAGCACAATAGATCGGGAGTTCCGCCGCCAGAAGTCGCCGTAGCCACCGAAAGCCAATCTAGACCCGTTCCGGCACCCTGCCGGAGGGGGAATCCCTCTCCGGTGGCCATCTTCATCATCCCGGTGCTCTCCATGACGAGGAGGGAGTAGTTCTCCCACTACAAAAAAAGACACATCCGTGACATTTTGGGCCGAATGAAATTTTTTCTGTCATACATATGACACTTCTATGACGATAATTGTGACAAAACCCGGTATCATCATAGATGTGGTGGGCTCCTACTTCTATGACAAAAAATCATGACAGAAAATGGGCTTTTCGTCCTGGGCGGGCCGGAGACGCAACTGCATGACATTCTTTGGGCCGTCCATGATGGAAAAAACCATGGTAGAAGCGAGGGGAGGAAAATTTCAGGGAGTTCCCGGTTACGGTGGGAGGTCGGGGGCCGAGCAATGCGCATTTCTCTCATACACGTACGCGCGTGTGTGCGAGGCGTTGGCTCTAACTGAACCCGAGCGAGGCGTTGGGCTCTAACTGAACCCGAGCGATTGCACTGCAGGCTACGCGTTACTGAACCCGAGCGATCGATCAATGGCTGTTAACTGAACCCGATCGAGCGATTCCTTCGCTAGTGCTGCTAATGAAGCCAATCGATGCTGCCTCTGGATGAATAGTGAGCGTTGCGGGGGGTGGTGGTGGTGGTGGTGGTGGATGAACAGTTCCCGGTGGGGGTGGATGAACAGGACCCTGATCGATCGAGCCGGTTGGGGTTGGATGAACAGGACCCTGTGGAGGGCTGGATGAACAGGACCACCCCGTGGAGGGCAGGATGAACAGTAGACGGTGGAGGGCAGGATGAACAGTAGCCCGTGGAGGGGTGGTTGAACAGGAGCCCGTGGAGAGGGGTGGTTGAACAGTAGCCGATGGAGTAGCGTGCGGTGGAGGCTGGATGAACAGGAGCCCGTGGAGGCTGGAGGAGGTCGACGGTGGATGAACAGTAGCTCGTGGAGGATGGAGGGGGTCGACGGTGGAGATGAACAGTATCTCGTGGAGTCCCGTTTTGCGGTACGCCACACCCCTCCCGATGAACAGGATCCCCGTTTCGACCGTAGCGCTCCAACACAAGTCCGTTTCGTCCGTTTTGCGGTATGCCACACCCCTCCCGATCAACAGGACCCCCGTTTCGACCGTAGGAGGTCCATTTCCTCCGTTTTGCGGTACGCCAGACCCCTCCCGATGAACAGGATTCCGTTTCGAACGTGGCCAGTCGAACACAAGGCCGTTTCCTCCGTTCTGCGGTACGCCAGGCCTCGTTTCCATCGCATGTTCCGTCCAAGCCCTCCCGATGAACATGACACATTCCGTTGCCTCCCCATGAACACGACGCATTCCGTTGCCTCCCCATGAACATGACAACGATGTTGTTTCTCTGTTCCGACCCAGCCATGTATACGAGCCCTGGCCGTACGTATGCCCGAGTAGGCGTTCGAGACCCCACCCGTATGTACACATACGTGGCCGTATTTTCTTTCTTGCACCCTGGCCGTTGTACGTACGTGTACATGTTACGTGCGCGCCTCTACTACGACACGTGCGCGCCTCTACATCGACCAGTATATATGTACGTACACGTTCGCGACCAGAATGACAACGCTACGTACGCTTCGACCAGGTGGGTCCCGACTGTCAGGCACTTCCTTGCGTGTGAAGATGTAGCTGGTGGGTCCCAGCAGTCAGGGGGCGAATCATTTCTTTTTGCTCGGACGCACTTCCTTGCGTGCGAAGATGTAGCTGGTGGGTCCCAGCAGTGAGGGGGAAACGTTTTTTTGCGAAATACAGTGGCCCGTCCGGTGGGTCCCAGCTGTCAGGTGGAGGAATCATTATTTTCCGCATAATAAGGAGGCACTTCCTTGCTGCGTCCATGGACCCAGCTGTCAGCCTCTCCACGTACAGTCCATGTCCGATCGAAGTCGTTCCTTGACCATGTTGACCACGCCGCGCCGAGAGCACCAGGGCGGTGGACGACGGCGAGGCCTACGAAGGGGACGACACGGAGGCAGGGAAGACTCGGCAATTGTTCCCACCGTGGAGGGGAGTACGACTGTACGAGGGTTTACTGGTTCGTCTGCCGTCACCGGAGAATAACAGTAGGTGTGGGTGAGTAGAGGGATGACTAGGCCAGTGATGGTAGTACGGTCGGGCGGTGAGGCCTGCGTGGCAGCACAGCCGGCCGCGAGGAGGAGGGAGCAGGCAGTCCCGCCGGCGCTTGTTTGAGCGGCTGGAGCAGGAAGAGCAGAGATTAAAGAAGCACGACGGCCGTTGGATGGACATCCAACAGTCAGTGCTTGTGCGTCAACCTTTTTTTAGGAAAGCCTCAAATATGTGGAAAACATCATACATCCCATCTGCCATTATTTCTAATAATTTACAGCCCATTTGCTAATTCTTAAGTTTTTTTTGGAGCCCATATTCTTTTTGTTAGCATTACAGTCCATATTGTGGCAACGGTTAAAAAATTATACGAAATTTTGCATATTTCGGTGCGGTCCGAACTGTTTTTAATCCCGAAATTTTGACTCACATTCAAACCGATTTTAAAAATAAATGTATATCAATATAAAATCCAACAAATTCTCCACGCATAAAAATTAATGTAATTTAAAATCTTGAAATGAAAAAAATATTTTGAAACTAATTGCCGGTATGATGTGTTTTAAAAATGTACAGCCCATTTCTCATTACTGATGGACCATTTTCTCGGCCAGCCGAATGAAAGCTCTTCTTGTCTTGAAAGATTTGCAGCCCAACAGGCCTGACAAAGCGACTTACTTGGCAAATCACAAAAAAACTGTGTTGTGGCTGTGGACCCAGCCGTCAGCCTCTCCACGTACAGTACTCTTCCGATGGAAGTCGTTCCTTGACCACGTTAACCACGCCGCGCGGAAAGCACCACGGCTATGGACGACGGCGAGGCCTAGGAAGGGGACGACGCGGCAGTGGAAGCCCATGCAGAGAGGACTACGAGGGTTCACTGGTTCGGCTGCGGTGTGAGGCTGCCGTCTCCGCAGGGCCTGGCCAGCGGTGGGAATAGTAGGGGGCGGTGAGGCCTCTGCGGCAGCACAGCCGGCCACGGGAGGTAGGAGCATGCGGCACGACCGGCGCTGCTTTGGGCGACTGGAGCAAGAAGACCAGAGGTTGAAGAAGCACTACGGCCGTTGGATGGACAGCGTATGGTCACTAGAGCTAGAATCGTTCATATTGACTAAGTTCACAAAGCCCTTCGTCCCCGTCAACTTAGTAGGCCCACAAGTCAGCCTCCCAGCAAGGTGGGTCCCAGCTAGCCGGGGGAGTATTCATTTTTTGTGCGTAATAAGGAGGCACTTTCGGTGGGTCTGAGCTGACAGCGGGGGGAACGTTTTTTCGCGAAATACGGTGGCCCGTCCGGTGGGTCCCAACAGTCAGGGGGAAACGATTTTTTTTGCAAAATACTGGTGGCCCGTTCGGTGGGTCCCTGCTGTCAGGTGGAGGAATCATTATTTTCCACGTAATAAGGAGGCACTTCCTTGCTGCTGCCGTGGACCTAGCTGTCAGCCTCTCCACGTACAGTCCACGTCCGATGGAAGTCGTTCCTTCCATGTTGACCACGCCGCGCCGAGAGCACCAGGGCGATGGACGACGGCGAGGCCTAGGAAGGGGACAACGCGGAGCCGATGAAGACGCGGCAGTGGATGCCCACGCGGAGAGGAGTATGAGGGTTCACTCGTTCGGCTGCGGAGTGAGGCTGCCGTCGCCGCAGGGCCTGCCCAGCGGTGGGAATAGTAGGGGGCGGTGAGGCCTCCACGGCAGCACAGCCGGCCACGGGAGGCAGGAGCAGGCGGCACGACCGGCGCTGCTTTGGGCGGCTGGAGCAAGAAGACCAGAGGTTGAAGAAGCACTACGACCGTTGGATGGACATCGTACGGTCACTGCAGCTAGAATCGTTTATATTGACTAAGTTGACAAAGCCCTTGGTACGTCAACTTAGTAGGCCCACAGGTCAGCTTCTGAAATGGTGCGTCCCAGATGTCAGGGGGAGGAATCATTTTTTGGGCGGGTGAAGCTAGAATATCCAAGATTGAAGAAGAAGCACGACATCCATTGGATGGACATCCAACGGCCACTGCTGCTAGAACCATGTGTTGACTATAAATTGACAAAGCCTTGCATACACGTCAACTCTGTTTTTTAGGGGACGCGTCAACTTAGTAAGGCCAGAAGTGTGTGGCAGAGAACTTATAGCCCATTTGAGATTTGTAAGAATGTGTAGCCCATTTTTGAATTCTAATGGAATTTACTACAGCCCATTTACAGTTTGTTAAAAGTACAACCCATTTCAACCAACCGTTCAAAACAAATAAAATTTCCCACATTTTGATGGGATCTGAAATATTTCTATCCCGAAATTTCTAGTCAGATTAAAAACAATTTCAATATAAATTTATATTACGTAAAAATCCAACGAAACATTGCCCTCGCAAGAATTAATGAAATTAAAATTTTCAATATCCAAAAATAATATTTTAAAAAGTAATCACGTGTTTGGTGCATTTTTTATAGTTACTGCCCAGATTTTATAATTAAATCTCATTTATTATTTCTTAAAGCCCATTTTCTTGTTAAGCCTAATGCATCCCTCCTAGGAAAGATTTGCAGCCCAGCGGGGCGGAGAATAACAACTTGACCTTGCCTGGGTATTCCTAAAAGAAAGTATAGCTGGGCTAGCCATTTTCAGCTTGAAAAAAATTAATATCTGGGCTGGATATCTGGCCTGGGCTAGACGGGCCACAACCCGCCCAGTTAATACCTGCAGCGATGTTTTCGTTGTTGTTCACAGGAGAAAAAATAATATTTGGGCTAAACATCGAAAAACTCCGCAGTGCTCACACCTCAAAAACACAAATACTGCTCGAGCTGCTTGGTCCCAGCTGTCGGTCGCTTCTTGTGCAATTCTCTCGTTTATTGACTAGTACTACATAGGTTGACAATGGTGTGGGACCGTGATGTCAGGAAACCAGGGGGAAGCAAAATAAATAACTCCAGCGAGCGCTTCCACCTCTGCCTCGTTGTCTCCCGTGGAAACCCCTTTCCTCCCTTTTTTTTGCTCGGGCAAGGACCAATGCATGCAGCACGTCCATGCGGTTATTAGGCAAGAAATAAAAGCGCTTTGCATGCTATGAATTACGATGGCCTACATGGGTAGCTAATAAGGCATCCTCTTAACTGCTGTGATTAAATGTTGTGTTTAGAAGAGAGAAATATTCTTCTTTTCCACCAATCTGCTTGCACCTAGGTCGTGATGCACCTTCTAATATGACTTATTCACCTAGATGGAGGAAGTATAGTTTTATACATATATATAATAAGGAGGCACTTGCGTACGTGAGGCTATGGACCTGGTGGGTCCCCATTGTCATCCTCTCCAGGTAAAGTCATTTCCTCGCCCGCGCGTGCTTTCCGCCCGAAACAGTCAGCGCCGCCCGCCCCGCTTCCCAGTGCAGGCGATTGCTCCGCCTTCAAACAACACAAGTGTCGTCCTTCCATCTGCCGCCCACATTTATGATACGCGGTTGCCGAGGCGGCTACTTCGGCGCCACACGTCTGTTGGGGAACGTAGTAATTTCAAAAAAATTCCTACGCATACGCAAGATCATGGTGATGCATAGCAACGAGGGGAGAGTGTGATCTACGTATCCTTGTAGACCGACAGCGGAAGCGTTAGCACAACGCGGTTGATGTAGTCGTACGTCTTCACGGCCCGACCGATCAAGCACCGAAACTACGGCACCTCTGAGTTTTAGCACACGTTCAGCTTGATGACGATCCCCGGACTCCGATCCAGCAAAGCGTCGGGGAAGAGTTCCATCAGCACGACGACGTGGTGACGATCTTGATGTTCTACCGTCGCAGGGCTTCGCCTAAGCACCACTACAATATTATCAAGGATTATGGTGGAAGGGGGCACCGCACACGGCTAAGAATATGATCACGAGGATCAACTTGTGTGTCTATGGGGTGCCCCCTGCCCCCGTATATAAAGGAGTGGAGGAGGGGAGGGCCGGCCCTCTCTATGGCGCGCCCTAGGGGAGTCCTACTCCCACCGGGAGTAGGATTCCCCTTTCCTAGTCCAACTAGGAGTCCTTCCATGTAGTAGGAGTAGGAGACAAGGAAGGGGAAGATGGAAGAGAAGGAAGGAGGGGGCGCAGCCCCTCCCCCTAGTCCAATTTGGACTAGGCCTTGGGGGGGGGGGCTGCCTCTCCCTCTCCCCTAAAGCCCAATAAGGCCCATATACTTCTTCTCCCGTATTCCCGTAACTCCCCGGTACTCCGAAAAATATCCGAACCACTCGGAACCTTTCCGATGTCCGAATATAGTCGTCCAATATATTGATCTTTATGCCTCGACCATTTTGAGACTCCTCGTCATGTCCCCAATCTCATCCGGGACTCCGAACTCCTTCGGTACATCAAAACTCATAAACTCATAATATAACTGTCATCGAAACCTTAAGCGTGCGGACCCTACGGGTTCGAGAACAATGTAGACATGACCGAGACACGTCTCCGATCAATAACCAATAGCGGAACCTGGATGCTCATATACGAAGATCTTTATCGGTCAGACCGCATAACAACATACGTTGTTCCCTTTGTCATCGGTATGTTACTTGCCCGAGATTCGATCGTCGGTGTCTCAATACCTAGTTCAATCTCGTTACCGACAAGTCTCTTTACTCGTTCCGTAACACATCATCCCGCAACTAACTCATTAGTTACAATGCTTGCAGGGCTTATAGTGATGTGCATTACCGAGTGGGCCCAGAGATACCTCTCCGACAATCGGAGTGACAAATCCTAATCTCGAAATACGCCAACCCAACATGTACCTTTGGAGACACTTGTAGAGCACATTTATAATCACCCGGTTACGTTGTGACGTTTGGTAGCACACAAAGTGTTCCTCCGGCAAACGGGAGTTGCATAATCTCATAGTCATAGGAACATGTATAAGTCATGAAGAAAGCAATAGCAACATACTAAACGATCGGGTGCTAAGCTAATGGAATGGGTCATGTCAATCAGATCATTCACCTAATGATGTGATCTCGTTAATCAAATAACAACTCTTTGTCCATGGTTAGGAAACATAACCATCTTTGATTAACGAGCTAGTCAAGTAGAGGCATACTAGTGACACTCTATTTGTCTATGTATTCACACATGTATTATGTTTCCTGTTAATACAATTCTAGCATGAATAATAAACATTTGTCATGATATAAGGAAATAAATAATAATTTTATTATTGCCTCTAGGGCATATTTCCTTCAGTCTCCCACTTGCAGTAGAGTCAATAATCTAGTTCACATCGCCATGTGATTCAACACTAAGAGTTCACATCACCATGTGATTAACACCCATAGTTCACATCGTCATGTGACCTATACCCAAACGGTTTACTAGAGTCAATAATCTAGTTCACATCATTTATGTGATTAACACCCAAAGAGTACTAAGGTGTGATCATGTTTTGCTTGTGAGATAATTTTAGTTAACGAGTCTGTCACATACAGATCCATAAGTATTTTGCGAATTCTATGTCTACAATGCTCTGCATGGAGCTACTCTAGCTAATTGCTCCCACTTTCAATATGTATCTAGATCGAGACTTAGAGTCATCCAGATCTGTGTCAAAACTTGCATCGACGTAACTTTTTACGACGAACCTTTTGTCACCTCCATAATCAAGAAATATTTCGTTATTCCACTAAGGATAATTTTGACCAATGTCCAGTGATCTACTCTTAGATCACTATTGTACTCCCTTGCTTAACACAGTGTAGGGCATACAATAGATCTGGTACACATCATGGCATACTTTATAGAACCTATGGTTGAGGCATAGGGAATGACTTTCATTCTCTTTCTATCTTCTGCCATGGTCGGGCTTTGGGTCTTACTCAATTTCATACCTTGTAACACATCCAAGAACTCTTTCTTTGACTGTTCCATTTTTGAACTACTTCAAAATATTGTCAAGGTATGTACTCATTGAAAAAACTTATCAAGCGTCTTGATCTATCTCTATAGATTTTGATGCTTAATATGTAAGCAGCTTCACCGAGGTCTTTCTTTGAAAAAACTTCTTTAAAAACACTCCTTTATGCTTTGCAGAATAATTCTACATTATTTCCGATCAACAATATGTCATTCACATATACTTATCAGAAATGATGTAGTGCTCCCACTCACTTTCTTGTAAATACAGGCTTCACCGCAAGTCTGTATAAAACTATATGCTTTGATCATACTATCAAAGCATTTATTCCAACTCCGAGTGGCTTGCACCAGTCCATAAATGGATCGCTGGAGCTTGCACACTTTGTTAGCTCCCTTTGAATCGACAAAACCTTCTGGCTGCATCATATACAACTCTTCTTCCAGAAATCCATTCAGGAATGCAGTTTTTACATCCATTTGCTGGATTTCATAAAATGCGGCAATTGCTAACATGATTCGGACAGACTTAAGCATAGATACGAGTGAGAAACTCTCATCATAGTCAACACCTTGAACTTGTCGAAAACCTTTTTGCGACAATTCTAGATTTGTAGATAGTAACACTACTATCAGTGTCCGTCTTCCTCTTGAAGATCCATTTAATCTTGATGGCTCGCCGATCATTGGGCAAGTCAATTAAAGTCCATACTTTGTTCTCATACATGGATCTCATCTCAGATTTCATGGCCTCAAGCCATTTCGCGGAATCTAGGCTCATCATCACTTCCTCATAGTTCGCAAGTTCGTCATGGTCTAATAACATGACTTCCAGAACAGGATTATCGTACCACTTTGGTGCGGATCTCACTCTGGTTTACCTACGAGATTTGGTATTAACTTGATCTGAAGTTACATGATCATCATCATTAGTCTTCCTCACTAATTGGTGTAGTAGTCATAGGAACAGATTTCTTGTGATGAACTACTTTTCAATAAGGGAGAAGGTACAATTACCTTATCAAGTTCTACTTTCCTCGCACTCACTTCTTTCAAGAGAAACTCCTTCTCTAGAAAGGATCCATTCTTAGCAACGAATGTCTTGCCTTCGGATCTATGATAGAAGGTGTACCCAATAGTCTCCTTTAGGTATCCTATGAAGACATATTTCTCTGATTTGGGTTTGAGCTTATCAGGATGAAACTTTTTCATATAAGCATCACAATCCCAAACTTTAAGAAACGACAACTTTGGTTTCTTGCCAAACCACAGTTCAGATTGTGTCGTCTCAACGGACTTAGATGGTGCCCTTTTAAACGTGAATGCAACTGTCTTTAATGCATAACCCCAAAACGGTAGTGGTAGATCGGTAAGAGACATCATAGATCGCACCATATCTAATAAAGTACGGTTATGATGTTCGGACACACCATTATGCTGTGGTGTTCCAGGTGGCGTGAGTAGTGAAACTATTTCACATTGTTTTAACTGAAGGCCAGACTCGTAACTCAAATATTTTACCTCTGCGATCATATCATAGAAACTTTTATTTTCTTGTTACGATGATTCTCCACTTCACTCTGAATTTTTTTCAAATATTTCAGACTTGTGTTTCATTAAGTAGATATACCCATATCTGCTCAAATCATCTGTGAAGGTCAGAAAATAATGATACCCGCCACGAGCCTTAACACTTATCGGATCTCATACATCAGTATGTATTATTTCCAATAAGTCAGTTGCTCGCTCCATAGTTCCGGAGAATGGTGTTTTAGTCATCTTGCCCATGAGGCATGGTTCGCAAGCATCAACTGATTCATAATCAAGTGATTCCAAAACCCATTAGCATGGAGTTTCTTCATGCGCTTTACACCAATATGACCTAAACGGTAGTGCCACAAATAAGTTGCACTATCATTATTAAATTTGCATCTTTTGGTTTCAATATTATGATTATGTGTATCACTACGATCGAGATCCAACGAACTATTTTCATTGGGTGTGTAACCATATAAGGTTTTATTCATGTAAACAGAACAACAATTTATTCTCTTACTTAAATGAATAACCTTATTACAATAAACATGATCAAATCATATTCATGCTCAACGCAAACACCAAATAACACTTATTCAGGTTCAACACTAATCCCGAAAGTATAGGGAGTGTGCGATGATGATCATATCAATCTTGGAACCACTTCCAACACACATCATCACTTCACCCTTAACTAGTCTCTATTTATTCTGCAACTCCCGTTTCGAGTTACTAATCTTAGCAACTGAACTAGTATCAAATACTGAGGGGTTGCTATAAACACTAGTAAAGTACACATCAATAACATGTATATCAAATATACTTATGTTCACTTTGCCATCCTTCTTATCTGCCAATCACTTGGGGTAGTTCCGCTTCCAATGACCAGTCCCTTTGCAGTAGAAACACTTAGTCTCAGGCTTAGGACCAGACTTGGGCTTCTTCACTTGAGCAACAACTTGCTTGCTGTTCTTCTTGAAGTTCCCCTTCTTCCCTCTGCCCTTTTCTTGAAACTAGTGGTCTTGTCTACCATCAACACTTGATGTTTTTCTCGATTTGTACCTTCGTCAATTTCCGCATTACGAAGAGCTTGGGAATCGTTTCCGTTATCCCTTGCATATCATAGTTCATCACGAAGTTCTACTAACTTGGTGATGGTGACTAGAGAATTCTGTCAATCACTATCTTATCTGGAAGATTAACTCCCACTTGATTCAAGCGATTGTAGTACTCAGACAATCTGAGCACATGCTCACTAGTTGAGCGATTCTCCTCCATCTTTTAGCTATAGAACTTGTTGGAGACTTCATATCTCTCAACTCGGGTATTTGCTTGAAATATTAACTTCAACTCCTGGAACATCTCATATGTTCCATGACGTTCAAAACGTCTTTGAAGTCCCGATTCTAAGCCATTAAGCATGGTGCACTAAACTATCAAGTAGTCATCATATTGAGCTAGCCAAACATTCATAACGTCTGCATCTGCTCCTGCAATAGGTCCGTCACCTAGCGGTGCATCAATGACATAATTCTTCTGTGCAGCAATGAGGATAAACCTCCGACCACGGATCCAATCCGCATCATTGCTACTAACATATTTCAACACAATTTTCTCTAGGAACATATCAAAATAAACACAGGGAAGCAACAACGCGAGCTATTGATCTACAACATAATTTGCAAAATACTACCAGGACTAAGTTCATGATAAATTTAAGTTCAATTAATCATATTACTTAAGAACTCCCACTTAGATAGACATCCCTCTAATCCTCTAAGTGATTACGTGATCCAAATCAACTAAACCATGTCCGATCATCACGTGAGATGGAGTAGTTTCATTAGTGAACATCGCTATGTTGATCATATCTGCTATATGATTCACGCTCGACCTTTCGGTCTCCGTGTTCCGAGGCCATATCTGTATATGCTTGGCTCGTCAAGTATAACCTGAGTATTCTGCGTGTGCAACTGTTTTGCACCCGTTGTATTTGGACGTAGAGCCTATCACACCCGATCATCACGTGGTGTCTCAGCATGAAGAACTTTCGCAACGGTGCATACTCAGGGAGAACACTTCTTGATAATTAGTGAGAGATCATCTTATAATGCTACCGTCAATCAAAGCAAGATAAGATGCATAAAAGATAAACATCACATGCAATCAATATAAGTGGTATGATATGGCCACCATCATCTTGTGCTTGTGATCTCCATCTTCGAAGCACCGTCATGATCACCATCGTCACCGGCGCGACACCTTGATCTCCATGGTAGCATCGTTGTCGTCTCGCCAATCTTATGCTTCCACGACTATCGCTACCGCTTAGTGATAAAGTAAAGCATTACAGCACGATTGCATTGCATACAATAAAGCGACAACCATATGGCTCCTGCCAGTTGCTGATAACTCGGTTACAAAACATGATCATCTCATACAATAAAATTTAGCATCATGTCTTGACCATATCACATCACAACATGCCCTGCAAAAACAAGTTAGACGTCCTCTACTTTGTTGTTGCAAGTTTTACGTGGCTGCTACGGGCTTAAGCAAGAACCAATCTTACCTACGCATCAAAACAACAACGATAATTTGTCAAGTTGGTGCTGTTTTAAACTTTGCAAGGATCGGGCGTAGCCACACTCGGTTCAACTAAAGTTGGAGAAACTGTCACCCGCTAGCCACCTTTGTGCAAAGCACGTCGGGAGAACCGGTCTCGCGTAAGCGTACGCGTAATGTCGGTCCGGGCCGCTTCGTCCAACAATACCGCCAAACCAAAGTATGACATGCTGGTAAGCAGTATGACTTATATCACCCACAACTCACTTGTGTTCTACTCGTGCATATAACATCAACACATAAAACCTAGGCTCGGATGCCACTGTTGGGGAACGTAGTAATTTCAAAAAATTTCCTACGCACACGCAAGATCATGGTGATGCATAGCAACAAGGGGAGAGTGTGATCTACGTACCCTTGTAGACTGACAGCGGAAGCGTTAGCACAACGCGGTTGATGTAGTCGTACGTCTTCACGGCCCGACCGATCAAGCACCGAAACTATGGCACCTCCGAGTTTTAGCACACGTTCAGCTCAATGACGATCCCCGGACTCCGATCCAGCAAAGCGTCGGGGAAGAGTTCCGTCAGCACGATGGCGTGGTGATGATCTTGATGTTCTACCGTCGCAGGGCTTCGCCTAAGCACCGCTACAATATTATCGAGGATTATGGTGGAAGGGGGCACCGCACACGGCTAAGAATATGATCACGAGGATCAACTTGTGTGTCTATGTGGTGCCCCCTGCCCCCGTATATAAAGGAGTGGAGGAGGGGAGGGCCGGCCCTCTCTATGGCGCGCCCTAGGGGGGTCCTACTCCCACCGGGAGTAGGATTCCCCCTTTCCTAGTCCAACTAGGAGTCCTTCCATGTAGTAGGAGTAGGAGACAAGGAAGGGGAAGAGGGAAGAGAAGGAAGGAGGGGGCGCAGCCCCTCCCCCTAGTCCAATTCGGACTAGGCCTTGGGGGGGGGGGGGGGGCGGCCTGCCTCTCCCTCTCCCCTAAAGCCCAATAAGGCCCATATACTTCTTCTCCCGTATTCCCGTAACTCCCCGGTACTCCGAAAAATACCCGAACCACTCGGAACCTTTCCGATGTTCGAATATAGTCGTCCAATATATCGATCTTTACGCCTCGACCATTTCGAGACTCCTCGTCATGTCCCCAATCTCATCCGGGACTCCGAACTCCTTCGGTACATCAAAACTCATAAACTCATAATATAACTGTCATCGAAACCTTAAGCGTGCGGACCCTACGGGTTCGAGAACAATGTAGACATGACCGAGACACGTCTCCGGTCAATAACCAATAGCGGAACCTGGATGCTCATATTGACTCCCACATATTCTACGAAGATCTTTATCGGTCAGACCGCATAACAACATACGTTGTTCCCTTTGTCATCGGTATGTTACTTGCCCGAGATTCGATCGTCGGTATCTCAATACCTAGTTCAATCTCGTTACCGGCAAGTCTCTTTACTCGTTTCGTAATACACCATCTCGCAACTAACTCATTAGTTGCAATGCTTGCAAGGCTTATGTGATGTGCATTACCGAGAGGGCCCAGAGATACCTCTCTGACAATCGGAGTGACAAATCCTAATCTCGAAATACGCCAACCCAACATGTACCTTTGGAGACACCTGTAGAGCTCCTTTATAATCACCCAGTTACGTTGTGACGTTTGGTAGCACATAAAGTGTTCCTCCGGCAAACGGGAGTTGCATAATCTCATAGTCATAGGAACATGTATAAGTCATGAAGAAAGCAATAGCAACATACTAAACGATCGGGTGCTAAGCTAATGGAATGGGTCGTGTCAATCACATCATTCTCCTAATGATGTGATCCCGTTAATCAAATAACAACTCTTTTGTTTATGGTTAGGAAACATAACCATCTTCGATTAACGAGCTAGTCAAGTAGAGGCATACTAGTGACACTCTGTTTGTCTATGTATTCACACATGTATTATGTTTCCGGTTAATACAATTCTAGCATGAATAATAAACATTTGTCATGATATAAGGAAATAAATAATAATTTTATTATTGCCTCTAGGGCATATTTCCTTCAACGTCCGTCCCTCCGCCCGCCCATCATTGCTATATAAACTGCTGCACCGGCCATAGCCACAGTCATCCGCATCCATTCCCTTTCTCCTGTCCACACCACTACTGCCCACCATGGCTTCCTCGCGCTCCAGCGCTCTTCGGGACGGGCGGACGACGGACCACAAGGAGATGGCAGCCATTGCTGCCGACCGGCTGGCCGGCAGGCAGCCGGAGGACGACGACGTCCCAATGGAGAACATGGTAGTCGACGATCCGGCGCCAACCCCCTCCTCCGTGCCATCCTCGCCGGTGCATTGCACCATGACCATCGGCGAGGCTCGTGCCCAATATATGGACAGTGTGAGGCAGATGCGTCAGGAGCAGTTCCGGAAGGCGCAGGCCGACGCCGCCTACAACCACCATCTCCTCCAGGAGCATCTGCAGGCGGAGGAGCAGATCGCCGCGGAGCGGGCGGAGCAGGAGGCGCTGCTCGACTCGTACCGCTCCGCCCGCAAGGGCCGCCTCGAGTGCTGGCGGGAGTGTATGCGGGTGGCGGAGGCTGCGGCCGCCTACAAAGAGGCTAGCAAAGAGGGCGATGAAGCGGGCGAGGCGCTATTTGGCGAGACCGAGGACGAGGCAGAGGACAATGCCGGCTCCGACGAGTCCCCGCTCCGCTGGCGTCGACGAGGCCCTGCTCCATCGAGGCCCCGCGGCGCCAACAACGAGGCAGAGGACACCGCCGGCTCCATCGAGGCCCCGCCAACAACGAGGCAGAGGACATCGCCGGCTCAGCCGAGGCCCCACCCTGCCGGCAACGCGGGGGAGGATTTCCACCGCTCCACTGAGGCGCTGCCCGCCAGCAACGAGACAGCGGACATCGCCGGCTCCGCCGATGCCCCGCCCCACTGCCAACGAGGCCGCGCCACACAGAAAACGAGAAAGAGTAGAACACGGTAGGTCACCGTCGCTCGGGTCCAAGTAAGGCCACCGCTGCTACCCTCCTGTTGAAGCCAAGCTAGGTGGGTTGACCATTGACGGCCGGTTAGCTTCTTGGCGGCGACGTGGAGTCGCGGAGTTCTGCTGGAGAGTAACGCTGCTTCTACTTAACTGCTGGTGCAGTTGGCTGACTGACACATGGGCCCAACAGGCCACATGTCAATTACGCAACTGCACCTGCAGTTAAGTCACTAAAGCTTCTGTTCGGCTTAGCGGGACACAGGTGGGTAGCTTCGGTTAATTAATTATACCTCCAGCGCACCCCTTTTTAGTTGAAGAATGTATGAAATATAATAAAATCTGGCATGTTTATATGAAATCCGACCGTGTATGAATGAATTTATTTCGATTAGTTCGAATTCGTATATCACTGGCATTGGATGAACATGCAAAACAATATGTACTAGCATTATTCCCAGGGTGATCACCTCGTTTGCAGTAGTTTCACATGTACTCCCTCCGGTCCTTTCTAGTCTGCATACAAGTTTTGTCTGCAGTCAAAGTATCTCTACTTTGACCAATCTTATACAAAAAAGTATGCACTTTCACAATGTGTGAAGTAAAAAAGGAACAGAAGGAGTACAAAGAGTTTGAGCAGGTTTTTAGCGTTTTTGTACATTGCAATAAAACACACAGGCCTGGCAATTCATAGAGAACATTCAAAACAATCGATGATTATGCATCTCAGCGACTCACATGTTAGAGGCAATATTTACTTTACAACTAAAGAATAAAGAAAAAATTGATCGACGCTGCTGACAGCAAGGGCGTCCCATTCGAAAATATCAAACGCATGTCTTGCTAAAATCAATGAGCAAAATTTGACAAGGTTGTCCCATTCCAAAATATCAAATGCCTATGGTTGTGGAATGGGCAGGGTTTGCCATCAGTTCGGACATTGACATGGCACCTTGTGCTAAATAAACCAGCTGTTCTTTTTGTGCAGTTCCACCAAAATAAACCAAATTTGCGCGTAGCTTGTATGATTTTGCCCTTATATGTTGCAACGCCTTGAACTTATCGGCACCTCCTTTCTTGTGGTGGAAATGAATGATTCGATGTATTCATGAACATTTTGTGCAGTTCCCATTGAAATCAAGCTGAGCACCCCTGTTTGCACAAATACAACAAAGTGATCAGTATAGAGCAAACTTTACTATGAATTGACAGTTTCAACAGGCACATACATGGTCCATGTAGAGCACACTTTTAGAAAAATGGAACTCACCAGAAAAATCCTAGAAAAACATTGTACTCGCGCATCACAGCAAAAAAATGGAGATTTTGTCAGTCCTTCTGAGCTGAAGTTAGTTTGGTCTGGTGGGGATAATGTAACCATCCTTCAACTGCTCCTTCTGATGATAAGATAGACATGGCTTCTTCATCCTGGCATAATCGGAACTAGTCACTTCACGTACTCCATATCCTTCTTCAGAGGAAGATGATCTTGTTGTGCAAAGACAAGAGGACTACTAAATGCTAGCATCATTGTTTGCTCAAAAAAAGGAAAGGAAATATTTAAAACAGCACAGATGAAGCACTTCTCAAGGACAATACTACTTTTTCATGACAGCACCGGAAGTTGATTTTTGTTTTTCTTCCCCTTATTCTTCCCCTTCATCAGTTGGTTCAATAACAAACAAGCTTCGCCTTCAATGTAAGATTTGGCATGTCAATTAGGGAGCACAAGTATAGTACTAAACTTAATTTTCTGATGAAAGTGGCAAAATACAGGCCAGCAGTTGTGAAATATCCTTATCTTACCTCAATGGGATATTACGGTGCACATAAAGATTGGAAGTCTTGTCTCCATTTGTGCAGTTCACTAAAATCAAGCAACATTATCATACAAGTAGCACAACATATGAATGCACACTGCAGAAGAAGGCTAGTACTGACCTCTCATGATGCGGAATTCAAACAACTCACAAGAAGAAGATCTGAACCAAATTTGCCTTAATGGATAGGAAGTAAGATCTCCTCTTGTGCAGTTCCACTAAGATCAAGCAATCAAGCAATGTTGTCGGTGTGACATTTTGCAAAAGTGTTTTGTGCAGTGCAACAAAAGGTCACAATGGCAACGAGGTGAAGCAGATAATACTGTTGAGGTGCAAAGGAAACAATTAGTGATCAATAACGGTGGATGACACAGAAGCCAACAAAAAGAAGCATATACCTTATCTAAATGGGAAAGAAAGCAAGACAGTAGCATTTCTCAAACGATGGCATTGATTAATATTAACATCGAGATTATATTAACAATAAAATTCATTAAACATGTAATTTTCTTTTAACTGTGGCATTGCATCAATTTTGCAGCGGCATTATTAGAGGGTGTTTGTTTATAGGGACATTTTGGTGTAGGGACTAAAAAAACCCCGTGTCAGTCCATGTTGGTCCCAGTTTTGTTATCAGACGCCTTTCCCTATGTGAGCGCAGCAAATCTAGTCCTGCTCAAACTCTACAGCCTTGTCCCTTCCTTTCCTTTTTGAACTAGTACTTTCGCCCCTTCCTTTCCTTTTTGAACCACGTCCTAGATTTATGCGATACAACTTTCCCCCATTCCTTTCCTCTTTGAACCACGTCCTAGATTAATGCTATACAACTTTCCCCCTTCATTTCCTCTTTGAACCACGTCCGAGATTCATGCTATATACAACTTTTCCCACTCCTTTCCTCTTTGAACCGCGTCCTAGATTCATGGTATACATGCAGCTAGAGCAATGCATGTGGAGTAAGTAAATTATACCTTAAGGTTCTTGGGGCATGGTTCGGCGGGTGACGGGACGGCGGCAAAGAAGAAGGGGTCGGAGGCCCTCCCGCGCCGCCGCTGGGTGGAAAGTGAACAGCTGCGCCGGTAGTCCCTCGCCGACGGCGACAGCGTTAAGCCTCCTTCCCTTCCCGGCGGACGGATCCTGCCGGCTCTTTGAGCAGCAGTGAGGGAAGAGAGGGGCCAACGAAGTCTTGTTTAGATCTGGAGAGGGCGAGAGAGTGTGAAGAGAGCAACTACAAGCACTGAGGCTCCAGCAGGAGAGGGCGAGAGAGTGTGAAGAGAGCAACTACAAGCGCTGAGGCTCCAGCGTGTATATATATACTGGAGAGAGAGTGTGAAGTGTGCAAACCCTAGAAAAGATTTTGACCAGTCAAAGAATCCTCCTGGCACAAATTATGCTCAAGTGTAGTTATCTAACCCGAGCCCTCAAGTTTGATGAGCGAACAGGCTAACCAGCTACACAACCCTCCCGTTATGTTCAACGAGAGGGAAATAACCTTTTATACATTCCTGAATCCTTATTATAACATGCACACAAATTTTGGGCACTTATATTCGACTTAAGTCAGTGTGCCACCGTATCTCGTATACTTACTACTCCCTCCGTCTAGGTGTAATAAGTCACGTTAGAAGGTGCAACGGGACCAAGGTGCGTGCGTGTGCGCGCGTGTGTGTGTGCGTGTGTGTTTAACACCATGTGTGTGTTAGAGAGAACGACAGATCGACCTACTCCTACAGAGAGATGTTGTGTAGTGTACGATTTTAGCCGCGAGAGTCGGTGCATCCTCTCGTTTCCGGGCGTGTCCGATAGGGACATGCGGACAGCTGCCATGACCGCTCCTGACCAGCTTGGCCCACCCAAAGCCCCTCCATCGCCCGCGCGCGCTTCCCGCCCGAAACGGTCAGCGCCGCTCCAAAGAATCGGTGCCGCATTCATGCCCGGGCAGAGCGGACACGACCTCTCACTGGCGCAAGAGTGATGGTTGCTTCGTCCGTCCAACTTACTGCTGGGTCTATGTGATTTGACGGCTCATTGGTCTTTATTACTGAGGTCGTAGGACTGCTGGATGTCCCACGCTTTCGGCAAAAGGACTAGATTACAATTTTCTCCATTCTTACAGCGGAGGCGTGCAAGAGCAGTGAAAACACGCAGGCTCAGTGATCCGCATGTGGTTCATGGTGAAATCTCTACAAAGACTTATATTTAGGAACGGAGGAAGTACTAGTATAGTACGTACTGTAATTTATCAGCGAGATAAATTTGTACAATGCTATAAAGCTTCCAGCTTTTGTTACATGTATCTTGCGTCCAAGGTTGCCCGTTGCAACATTTCATCAAATACAAAGGAGACTAACATGCATGCTATTGCATCTCAATGATTTATAGATCATATCAAATATGTACTCCCTCCGTTCCAAAATAAGTTTCTCAACTTTGTGCAAACTTTGGTACAAAGTTGTACTACTACTAAAGTTGACACTTATTTTGGAACAGAGGCAGCTAAAGAAAAAAATGATCCATGCAGTCCCTAGCCCTTGAACCGTGAACCCTGACCAGGCTTCAATTTGCTGGCAACGTTCGAGCTTCCTAATAAATGAAGTTTGCAACCTTTTGACCATCGGATCATTTTGTGCAGTTTCACCAAAATCGAGATGAGCATCCCTGTGGCAAAGAAATTGAACAAGCGTGATTAGAATAAGATTACTGGGACTAGTTGATGAGACATAAACTCATCACAAATACAGTACGTAGAAGCCAGTAGAGGATGTGCGGGGCAAAGAAGTAGAGAAATATCCACATGGAGTGATGTGGGCAGCTGGAGCAGTGGTGCAAGCCGGCTGTAAAGGGAGTTGTACCTAAGGGACGTAGCTCAATCTTGAGGAGGGCGGCGGGAGGCGGCAACTGCCCACATCGCGGCAGTGAGCAAGGGACGAAGGCAACCTCACCGGCTTTGTGAGAGAGAACGGCGGGGACCCCTGATTGGGACGTGCCGACAGTGGTTTTTCGCCGTTGGCGATGGCCACCGCATCTACACTAAGCATCCACCCCTTCCCCAAGCGGACGTGATCCGCCGGGATGTTAGAGATGTGGCCACAGTCGTTTTGTGCGAGAGAGTGTGAAGAGAGCAACCCCATCAAGCAACCGTGTAGGCTGGCCCGTCCTGACTATGTATATAGTGGAGCGGTTTCCTTTTCTCTCCATATGAACCTATCATATTGCGTACGTGCCACTGAAGAAAAAAACTTTATTTATAAATGACGCGGCACCTACTACTCGTTCTCCTATAACCTTGCGCTTGGCATCTCCAAGATATTAACCTTGCGATTGGGTCTTCGCCTCTTCGGGAAGTCGAGCAATAATGGTAGTGCAGTATATATCGTTCTGGCTATATGAGACCGAATGAATTGCTGCAGGTCCACCACGTGGGCGAGGGTCGAGGGGTGAGGGAGAGTGCCACATACAGAGCAAAATGAGTGAATCTACAGTCTAAAATACGTCTATATACATCAGTGTTTGGAGTATATACTAGTAGTTCATATTAAAATCTACTAAAGGACATATATATTCCAAACAATATGATAGTATAATCTCTATAACCAAGGTAGTAGGGACGAGGAGTAAACAGAGGGAGTAGTAAAATTTTCTCCTCGGGCTACGAGCCATCGCGCGCGTGGGCGAGGGAGCGGGCATAAGGCGTGGTAAGCAAGCTTCACCTCATCCTGCGAGCCACCGCGCCCGTGGGCGGGGGAGACGGCGTACTAAGCAAGCTTCTTCTTGTTCTGCGAGTTGACGGGACACATCAAAAGTACTCCAGTGTATAGAGCCTTGCCTCTAAGGTAGGCCCCACATGATTTGCCTCTTTTTTAATGTAACATAATGCGTCAAGTCGCAATTTGTTTGTTGACCCATGGTAGACGATCCTCCCTCCACCAAGTGGACAACCAGTACACGTGCCAAATTACCACGTGGGCTGCCTTTTTCGTACAGAAATGAGCTCCACCGTGTACCCGCGCGGGTGTGGTTGGGAAAGAGATGGGAGTACGTGCGCCGTGCATGCACCTCTTCTCTTCGTGCACGCCCCCACCTACGTGGGGTGTGTGTGAGAAATACAAACCGTGTTCGTGAGTGTTTTTTGTTTTGGGGTGGGGGCTGGGGTGGGGGGTTGATTTCGTGAATTATTTGTGGGAATATGTGTCGATGACATCTCAAACAAATTTTTGCATGCAATGTGTGTGAAATGGAGGCCTATCCGTATCATACATAGAGGGTCGGGCAATCCACGAGAAGAGAGGGAGGGGTTGTAACATGCTCGATGCGACTATAGCTCCCACGTGTCGAGGCACGACTTAGAGACATAATCGCATTGAAGGCATATGTCGCAAGTTAGGCAATCTTCACAACATCCCATGTAATATATAGATAATAAAAGGGGAGATAACATAGTTGTCTTACACTCGCCACGTCAATCAAGTACATAAATAACATTACATCATCCAAACACTCATGGCCCGTCTACGGCACCAAAATAAAAGATAACCCAACATGCGACACGGTCCCGATCACCCCAACTGGGCACCGCTACTGATCATCAGGGAAAGACACGTAGTAACGTTGAGAGTCCTCGTCGAACTACCACTTGAGCTCGAGCGCGTCACTTGGAGCGGAATCATCAGGCCCTGCATCTGGTGTAATAGTAATCTGTGAGCCACAGGGACTCACCAATCTCGCACCCTCGCGATCAAGACTATTTAAGCTTAATAGGTAAGGCAAGGTAAATAAGGTGGAGCTGCAGCAAGCGACTAGCATATATAGTGGCTATCCTGTTCGCAAAAGAGAGCGAGAAGAGAAGGCAAAGCGCGAACGCATAACGAAAGAGGGCAACCTGCGGCAAGCATTACTCCAACACCGTGTCCACTTCCTGGACTCCGCCGAGAAGAGGCCATCACGGTAACACACTCAGTTGATTCATTTTAATTAAGTTAAGGTTCAAGTTATGTACAACCGGACATTAACAAATTCCCATCTGCCCATAACCACGGGCATGGCTTTCGAAAGTTCAAATCCCTGCAGGGGAGTCCCAACTTAGCCCATGACAAGCTCTCACGGTCAACGAAGGAATAGACCTCCTCCCGAGACGTTCCGATCAGACTCGGTATCTCGGTTCTTCAAGACACTTCGACAGGTTAAAACTAATCCAGCAACACCGCCCGAATGTGCCGACAAATCCCGATAGGAGCTGCACATATCTCGTTCTCAGGGCACACTCAGATGAGCGCTCCATACAACTAAAACCAAACCTCGAGTTTCCCTGAGGGGGCGCTGCACAGGACTCTAGTTTGGACCAACACTCAGAGGAGCACTGGCCCAGGGGGGGCTAAAATAAGATGACCCTCGGGCTCCGGAAACCCAAGGGAAAAAGAGGCTAGGTGGCAAATGGTAAAACCAAGGTTGGGCATTGCTGGAAAAGCTTTAATCAAGGCGAACTATCAAGGGGTTCCCATTATAACCCAACCGCGTAAGGAACGCAAAATCCGGGAACATAACACCGATATGACGGAAACTAGGGCAGCAAGAGTGGAACAAAACTCTAGGCGAGAGGCCGAGCCTTCCACCCTTTACCATATAGATGCATTAAGATAACAAGATAATATAATGATATCCCAACAAGTAAATAAGGTTCCAACAAGGAACGGTCTTCAATCTTCACCTGCAACTAGCAACGCTATAAGAGGGGCTGAGCAAAGCGGTAACATAGCCAATCAACGGTTTTCTAGGACATGGTGGGTTAGAGGTTTGACATGGCAATTTGGGAGGCTTGAAAGCAAGTGGTAGGCATCGTAGCATTGGCATAGCAAAAGAGCGAGCATCTAGCATATCAAAGATAGTAGTGATTTCGAGGGTATGATCATCTTGCCTGCAAAGTTGTCAGAGTTGACTGGATCCTCGAAAGCAAACTCAACGGGCTCCTCGTTAGCGAACTCGTCTCCCGTCTCTACCCAAACAAGACAAACAAACAACAAGGGCACAATCAACCACGTGCAAAGCTCAAACGATATGATGCAAAGATGATATGCTATGCGGGATGCGATGCGGGATGCATATGCAAGATTTGACAAGGAATGCATGAACCTGGCCTCAACTTGGAAATCCAAGTGTGCCACTGGAAAGATGAGATGAAATCGCTTGAAAACGATATAAAGAACGCTGGAATCGGAGTTACGGTTTAGAAATGGCAAGCGATTCAAATATGACCATGTTCTGCGATTTACAGCAAGTAGCCATCTAAATGCAATGAGATGAACATGCTACAGCATTCAAACATGACAACAAAATACATGGCATGGATGCATTCATGATGCTAAACAAAAGTCTAGCACTGAGCTACGGCCAATTCATCCATTAACAGGTTCAAACAAGCATGGCAAAAATGCATATGGAAAACAGATCTCAGACTTAGTGAAATTAACACTTGTCTGGAATTTCAAATCAGGTAGCACACTTTGGAGCAACAAAACTATATACTACAGGACCTGAACATGGCAAAGTAAAGCATGGCATGGAGCTACTCAAAGAGCTTAACAAAAGTCCCTTAGTGACCTTGAACCAAAAGGGATCAGAAAATACAATTGCAAGCATGTGAACATGGCAAAAACATAATCAGTTCTCAGACTTAGTGAAAACTGGAGCATGCTGAAACAGATATCAAGTAGGCATGTTTACGAGCTCGATGCACTCACTACGGAGCAAGTCATGACTAGCTAAGCATACACCCATCAAGAATACACAAAATTCAAGCTAGACATGGCAAGAACAATAGCATAGCATGCACGGATCAACTACAACATCCTCGGCAAAATCGCTAACAAGTAGACAATCTGCCAGATTCACGAAGTAGTAAAAGTAGAGCTCGATTGACTCAAGCTAGGGTGCTCCATAAATGCAAACAAAGACATGGATGGATAGAGCACTACAAGATTAACAAAACATCCTTACTGATCATCCTCAAAAGAGGCACGGATCACTAGGAAATAACATGAACATATGGCCATATGAGATAAACAGGTTAAGGACTTTGTGGAAATGCTAAGTCCCTGAAATCAGCATTACCAAGTGCCTCACTTTGCAAGCTCGTGCTAGTCAACACACACATCACAAAAATACATGAGTTGCACGCAAAACCCTTAACAAAACATATGTAGAGCACCAGGGCATATCATGCACACAATAATCATGGCAAAAATGACAAATATCTAAATGGAGTAGCAGATCTGACAATTATCTCAAGTAGCACTCTTCTAACAGCATTTCGGGTATCAAGATGAACTCAAATGAAAATGATGCAATGGAATGAAATGATGTACTCTCTAAGACGAACATTTTGATATGCTATATGCCCAAAACGGATCTACGGATGCTTAGTTACAGCATGATGAACATGAGCATTTGAAACTGGGAATTTCAGGGACTTAGGAAAAATATACCCTCTGAAAACCAGATCTAGGGTTTGGCACGGAAACTGAGGCACTCACCGGAGCTTCCCGGAGGAGGGCGCGAGGCAGCGCCGGGAAGGTCGGAGGAGGCGGATCCGGCCGGATCCCGCCGGATCCGGGCGCGGCGGGGCCGGAGGAGCAGCGGGCCGGCGAGGGGCAGCGACCGCGGCGAGGTTGGGCGGCGGGAGATGGATGGAGGCGGCCCGGCACATCGACGGCGACGAGGTTCGTCGAGGGCGGCGCGGGCGGCGCGGGCGCGGGGACGCGGCCTGGGAGGCGGCGACGAGGGCCCGCCCCGGGCTTCGGCGGGCCGGCGGCGGGGGTTGCGGTCGGGCCAACGGGGGCATGACACATGGCAGCGGCGGCTAGCCGGACATGTCCAACTCGGCGCGGACGTTGTCCGGCGGCGCGAGGAGGAAGATGGTTAGGGTTTATCCGTGAATTTTGGGAGGGGAGCACATATTTATAGGTAGAGGGAGCTAGGAGAGTCCAAATGATATGACCGCGAGTAATTTAAATACCATGATATATATTATTCTGCTCGCCGCTGATGATATGTCCATGCATGAAACATATATGCCAAGCAGCCAACATGATGAATCTATTGATGTGTGTGTGCCACCACATATAAGTTCTGATGAGAAATACGAAAAAGGAATAGAAGCATTGGTTCCTGTGACGCACGTTGCATGGTGTACGGAGACAAATAAGATGGAGTCCAACAGCACCACGTTTCTACATCCATGCATCAAGAGGTTTGAGAGAGATCAAACGAGGCAGCCGAACCACACCGTAATAGCCGGGGATGCATGTACCCCAAGATGCATGCACGATTATGTTTTTAGCCAGGTGAAACAAATTAGAAGGAAACATATGATTTGCTTGTACTTCTTTGAACGATCACGGCCACCAGAAGAGATGGTCATCAGGAAGTTTCTCACACGGGTATTTAAATGTTTGAAGGAGATTGGATGGGGCCCGCCAGGCTTGCCGGTCCTTAGATTAATTAGTAGTCTAAATCTAAATCTAGATAGAGTCCAGATTAAAAGAAGTATGTGTGCGTGTATCTTTTGGAAAGGTTTTAATTATGCGTGTGTTCTAAGTTGGCTATTCTATAAAGCCTAGGCGTGCGTCATTGTAAAGGGGGTCAGGTTATTTTTATATGAAATAGACACGATGTGTTTTTCAGGGTAGACACCCGTATCAAGTTTTGGAGGGATCTTTAGAAAACCTCTGTGTTGCGATTTCTCTTCGTGGAAATTGTTTTGCGCGTGAGTACCTTCGTCGAGATTGGTTTTCTCATGCTGGGCCGCAAGGTTCAAACCCTCTACTTCGTGTACATCGCGTGCGCGGGCGAGAGGTTGCTACTGCTGGTGGTGGAGTGTCGTGAAAGGTCGGGCCGCAACAACGGATCGGATCTCACCACGAGGTTCGGTCTTTATCAGGTGGTATTCAGAGCAAGGTTGTTCACGACACACTGCAGGAGATGACTGGATTATTATGGAAGCTAAGCTATGGATTTCAGTTGGAGGAGGAAGGTCGATGGGATGGGCTTTTTCATACTCATGTTGTGGTACAAGAGAGATCGTGCGCCATGACAATCGACCACATGAGTTTGATCAACGCTGCAAGCATCGAGATGGTGGAGAAGCTAGGTCTACCGATGACTCCACGAGCACAACCATATTTGTTTCGTTGGGGTCATGAAGAGCTCACCGTCACGCACCAAACAAAGATACCGTTTTTGTTGGAAAATTATTTTTGCGAGGTTTTGTGCGACGTGATTCCGGCACCGATGATTTCATGTCACTTGTTATTGGGCAAGCCATGGTACAAAGAGCATGGTGTTGTGTATGATTGCAAAACACACAGATATAACGTCAAGAGGGGTAAGAAGTGCAGCCTCGTGCCCATGGGCGAGGAACGTTTTATTGCTTGGAGGAAAGAGCATCTTGAGAAGATAAAAAAAAGAAAGAAGCAGAAAATAAGAAGGTCGATGTTACTAAAATTTATGCGGTTGTTATTCAATCAAGTGAGGAAATTATTGCTGAAAAGGTCAACTCAAAACCGCGGACGGTTTCGATGCAAGGAGGAGAGGATGATATGACCGCGAGTAATTTAAATACCATGATATATATTATTCCGCTCGCCGCTGATGATATGTCCATGCATGAAACATATATGCCAAGCAGCCAACATGATGAATCTATTGATGTGTGTGTGCCACCACATATAAGTTCTGATGAGAAATACGAAAAAGGAATAGAAGCATTGGTTCCTGTGACGCACGTTGCATGGTGTACGGAGACAAATAAGATGGAGTCCAACAGCACCACGTTTCTACATCCATGCATCAAGAGGTTTGAGAGAGATCAAACGAGGCAGCCGAACCACACCGTAATAGCCGGGGATGCATGTACCCCAAGATGCATGCACGATTATGTTTTTAGCCAGGTGAAACAAATTAGAAGGAAACATATGATTTGCTTGTACTTCTTTGAACGATCACGGCCACCAGAAGAGATGGTCATCAGGAAGTTTCTCACACGGGTATTTAAATGTTTGAAGGAGATTGGATGGGGCCCGCCAGGCTTGCCGGTCCTTAGATTAATTAGTAGTCTAAATCTAAATCTAGATAGAGTCCAGATTAAAAGAAGTATGTGTGCGTGTATCTTTTGGAAAGGTTTTAATTATGCGTGTGTTCTAAGTTGGCTATTCTATAAAGCCTAGGCGTGCGTCATTGTAAAGGGGGTCAGGTTATTTTTATATGAAATAGACACGATGTGTTTTTCAGGGTAGACACCCGTATCAAGTTTTGGAGGGATCTTTAGAAAACCTCTGTGTTGCGATTTCTCTTCGTGGAAATTGTTTTGCGCGTGAGTACCTTCGTCGAGATTGGTTTTCTCGTGCTGGGCCGCAAGGTTCAAACCCTCTACTTCGTGTACATCGCGTGCGCGGGCGAGAGGTTGCTACTACTGGTGGTGGAGTGTCGTGAAAGGTCGGGCCGCAACAACGGATCGGATCTCACCACGAGGTTCGGTCTTTATCACCAAATGAGGTGCGGTTTTCGGCCACACGATCATGATCGAACGCTCTAGATGATGGAGAAGGTTTAGGTGGGTTTTGGGCCAAATTGAAAGGATGTTGGGCTGCAACACACACGAGGCCTTTTCGGTCCCTCGGTTAACCGTTTGAGCATCAAACGAAGTCCAAATGGTACGAAACTCGACGGGCGGTCTACCGGTAGTAAACCAAGTCCGCTTGGCAAGTCTCGGTCCAATCCGGAAATGTTTAATCCCCACACACGAAAGGAAGGTAGAAATGACCACTGGAGGAGAACGAAGAACCGGAATGCAAAACGGACAACGGGGAAAATTCTCGAATGCAAGAGATGAACACGTATGCAAATGCAATGCACATGATGACATGATATGAGATGCATGACAACGATAACAACACACGGAGACAAAAACCCGAACCCGAGAAAATAAAATAACTTATGGCCGGAAACAACAAGAGTTGGAGTACAAATTGGGTAAGTTACATCCGGGGTGTTACAACACTCCACCACTACAAAAGGATCTCATCCCGAGATCTAGGACTGAAAGAACGCCGGGTACTCAGAACGGAGGTGATCCTCGCGTTCCCAGGTAGCTTCACGGTCGGAATGGTGTGACCACTTGACTTTGAGGAATTTGATTGACTTGTTGCGAGTCTTGCGTTCAGTCTCTTCGAGAATAGCAACAGGGTGCTCACGATAGGAGAGATCTTCTTGGAGCTCAATGTCCTCGAAGTTGACGGTGCAGTCAGGAGTCTTGAAGCACTTTCGAAGCTGAGAGACATGGAACACATCATGAACATTTGCAAAGTTTGAAGGAAGCTCGACTTGATAGGCGAGGTCGCCTCTCTTGCTGACAATCTTGAAAGGTCCCACGTATCTGAGGGCAAGCTTCCCTTTGATATCGAAGCGACGAGTACCTTTCATAGGAGAGACGCGGAGGTAAACATGATCTCCGATCTCGAAAGCCAAATCACGGTGCTTACTGTCATAGTAGCTCTTCTGGCGGGATTGGGCTGCTTTGAGGTTATCTCGAATGACTTTGCACATTTCCTCTGCCTCTGTGATTAAGTCATTTCCGAGAAGCTGACGTTCACCAGTTTCAGACCAGTTGAGAGGGGTACGGCACTTCCTGCCATACAGGATTTCAAACGGGGCCTTGCCCGAACTTGCTTGAAAACTGTTGTTGTAGGATAATTCAGCATAAGGAAGACAATCCTCCCACTTCATGCCGAAGGAGATCACACAAGCCCTGAGCATATCTTCAAGAATCTGGTTGACACGCTCGACTTGACCGCTAGTTTGAGGATGGAAAGCTGTGCTGAAGCGGATGTTGGTGCCCATGGCCTTCTGAAAAGAATCCCAAAACTTGGAGGTAAAGATGCTGCCACGGTCTGAAGAGATCACTTGTGGAATCCCGTGCAAAGAGACAATTCAAGAGGTATAGAGTTCCGCCAATTGAGCTGCAGTGATTAACTCTTTGATAGGCAGAAAGTGAGCCACTTTAGTGAGTTTGTCGATGACAACGAATATAGCATCATTGCCACGCTTCGACTTTGGAAACCCAGTCACGAAGTCCATCTCAATGTGGTCAAACTTCCATTCTGGAATGGCAAGAGGTTGGAGGAGACCAGCTGGCCTTTGGTGTTCTGCCTTCACTCTTCTACAGACATCACACTCATTCACGAATTGAGCAATCTCGCGCTTCATACGAGTCCACCAATAAGCCTGCTTGAGGTCCTGATACATCTTCGTGCTCCCAGGGTGGATGGAGAGGAGAGAATTGTGAGCCTCGTTCATGATCACTTTACGGAGGTCACCTTTGGGTAGAACAATACGATCCTCGAAGAAGAGAGTATCCTTGTCATCAAGGCGGTAGCACTTGTACTTGGGTTGACTCTTGGCAATCCCAATCTTCACCTTTTTCACCATAGCATCAAGAAGCTAGGCTTGGCGAATCTGGTCTTCCAAGCTAGGAGAGACTTGAAGGTTGGCGAGGAAACCTTGAGGAACAACTTGCAGATTAAGTTTGCGGATAGCTTCACAAAGCTCGGGTTGATAAGGCTTGAGAATCAGGCTGTTGCAATAAGCCTTTCTTCTCAATGCATCAGCAATCACATTAGCCTTGCCTGGAGTATACTCGATACTCGTATTATACTCTTGAATCATTTCGACCCATCGAGTTTGCCTGAGGTTGAGATTAGGCTGAGTGAAGATGTACTTGAGACTCTTGTGATCAGTGAAAATGTCCACTTTTCTTCCCAATAAGAGATGTCTCCAAGTCAAAAGAGTATGCACAACTGCCGCCAACTCGAGATCATGAGTGGGGTAGTTCTTCTCATTGGGCTTTAACTGGCGAGAGGTATAAGCAACAACTTTCTTCTCTTGCATCAACACTGCGCCAAGACCTTGGGGAGAGGCATCACAAAAGACCTCGTACGGCTTGGATTCATCAGGCGGAGTGAGAACTGGAGCAGTGATCAATATCTCTTTCAAAGTGTTGAAAGCAATGTCACACTCCGGAGACCAAACGTACTTGACGTGCTTCTGGAGAAGATTTGAGAGAGGCTTCGCGATCTTAGAAAAGTTTTCAACGAATCTTTGACAGTAGCTTGCGAGACCGAGGAAGCTACGGAGTTGCTTCACGTTCTGAGGAGGTTCCCAATTCACAATTGCAGACACCTTCTCAGGATTCACGGCAATGCCCTTGGCAGAGATGATATGACCAAAATAAAGAACCTCATCGAGCCAAAATTCGCACTTGGAGAACTTGGCGTAGAACTTGTGTTCCCTCAGCTTATTGAGTACCAAACGCAAGTGCTTGGCATGATCTTCGTTGTTCTTCGAGAAAACCAGAATGTCGTCGAGATAGACCAAAACAAAGTCATTGGTGTAGGCGTTGAAGATGAAGTTCATCATGCGAGATAACATCGGAGGAGCGTTGACGAGGCCAAAAGACATGACAGTGTATTCGTATGACCCATAGCTTGTCCTGAAAGCCGTCTTGGGAATATCTTGCTCACGGATTCAAATCTGATGATAACCCATATGGAGATCAAGCTTGGAGAATACTTGGGCACCTTTGAGTTGTTCGAACAGCTCATTGATGTTGGGAAGTGGGTATTTGTTCTTGATGGTCTTCTTGTTCAATGGACGGTAATCAACACAAAGTCGGTCCGTTCCATCCTTCTTCTTCACAAAAAGAACACCACAACCCCACGGAGAAGAACTAGGCCGGATGAGACCCATTCTCTCTTGAATATTGAGTTGCTTCTTTAGCTCCTTCAACTCTTCATGTCCGAGCTTGTAAGGACGCTTGCACACAGGTTCCGTACCGGGCTCAAGATCAATAACGAATTCAACTGGCCGGTGCGGAGGCATTCCTGGAAGCTCTTCTGGAAAGACGTCTTGATATTCGCAAACGACTGGAATTTGCGAGATAGCATCGAGTTCACCCTTCTCATTGAGAGAAAACAGACGGATGGTATTATCCCGAGCGGCAAAGACAATTACATTCTCAGATGAATGAGTCAATTGAATCTGCCTGGCAGCACAATCAAGATGCGCCTTGTGCTTAGAAAGCCAATCCATCCCGAGAATAAGATCAATATCCGAGTTACCAAGAACAATTGGGGAAGAAAGGAACTTGTAGTCGCCCAAGGTGATAGTAACCTCCGAGACGCAGGTGTTAGCTGTCATCTGCTTGCCCGGTGACACAATTTGCAAGGAACTTTGCAGATACTGATAATCGCACTCATACTTTGATGCAAAAGGTTTGGAAATGAAACAATGCGATGCACCAGTGTCAAAAAGAACTTTTGCAGGAATATCATTAACAGGAAGGTTACCCATGATGACATCTGACGAATCCTCTGCCTGAGCTGCGTTCATCAAGTTGACCTTGGCGTGCTTGGGGTTATGCTTGACCACATCTGTACTTGCCGATCTCACAGGAGGAGGAGGAAGACGCCTCTGATTGAGACACTTATTGGCATAGTGACCCTTCTGTTGGCACTTGTTGCACGTGACCTCTGAAAGCGGACGGTGGTACGGAGCACTCGATCTTGGAGCTTGAGACGAAGTCTTGTTCTGAAAGCCAGGGTTGGGAGGGTGGGAAGATCCACTGCCACCTTTGCTCTTCTGCTGATACGGCTGACGGAACGGAGGAGGAGGAAGCCAATACTTCTGCTGCTTGGCCACTTGAGTAGAGGAAGAAGGAGTAGTGTCTCTGACTCACTTCTTGGAAGCATCACACCTCAGTTGAGCAGCCTCTTGCTTCAATGCCATGTTGTAGAACTCATCGTACCTCAAAGGCTCAAAGAGGACAAGAGCTAGCTGAATTTCTTCCCTGAGACCACCCCTGAACTGGTATATCATGCTCTTCTCATCGGGTACGTCCTGCTTGGCAAAGCGGGCGAGCTTCTGGAACAACTTGTTGTAGTCATAGACAGACAAAGAGCCTTGCTTCAGGTTGCGGAATTCCTCATGCTTGCTTTCAACCGCGCTCTGAGGGATATGGTGAGCTCTGAAATCTTGACGGAATTCATCCCAGGTAATAGCACGTCCACCTCTGGAATCCTTGTACTACTGGAACCATTCTGCAGCTTGATCTTTGAGTTGGAAGGAAGCGAACTTGACAAAGTCCTTAGGCCTGACATTACTGCACTCGAAATGCTTGCACAGATCCACGAGCCAATCGTCAGCATCGGTTGCCTCAACACAATTGCTGAAAGTCTTTGGCCCATTAGCAAGGAACTGGTTGAGTGTAGCAAAGTGATTCTGATTGTTGCCTTGGTTCCCTTGGTTGCCTTGATTGCGCTCTTGAAGAATTTGCATGATCAACTGTGTGTTTGCATTGGTTGCGGCCATCACAGCTTGCCATGCCTCCGGAGAGGTGGAGGTGGTGGAGGATCTTGATTCTGATTCTGATTGGTGCTCTTAGCGGGAGCCATCCTCAAGAGGTTGACCACCGTTAGCACATAGACAGAAAAATGAAGCTGAATCCAACGGAATGAAAATTGCAACATATAGTCTTCACATCCGAACAAAATGAACGAATGCATCCCTCTTGAAATGGTCACATATCCATAAATTGAGAAGCCACTTAGAATTTAGGTAGAGAAATAAATCAACAAGGTACGGATCAAGAACGAATAATCGGTAAGAAATCCCAATCTCAAACCAAATATCCATGGAAGAAGAACTAGAGCTACGAGAATTCCCACCTATGAAACTCCCGAACCTTTCCGGTTATGCAATCAGGTGTTGGGGATACAGGGGAAGCATAATATCTCACCCAAATCTAGCAAGTCCTACATCCAGTTGTATCCATCCTTCAACACATAACCGAGAAAAACTTTGGAAACCATCTACCCCAACCTTCGAAAAGCATCCGTTATACAAGTTATGGCGATACTCCCGAACTCCCGCCCCAGTACTGGGTGGCATCGAGGTTATCTCACCAACGAACTGCATAAAAGAGATTTTCAATGTTAGCGTACTAAACTCAGGTATTCCAGAACTGCAACGATAAAATTATGACGACAACACCTCAGAGCTCAACTCCCCGAGACACTTCCACAAAACCCCCTGACAGGAGGCACCAAGACAATGTTCTCGTCATAAAACCATCGGAACGATTCCAAGATACCCGCGTGATCCTAAATTTTTTTAGTGAAATTTGAGAAGAGAAGAGTCAAAACTCTACGTCAGGATGCCTTACCAGAGCGATGAGGAGACTGGGAAGTAAAAAGAATTCCGAAACTCTCCGATATATAATTCCTAAATGACTCAAAACATTTTTCTAGACACAACTCGGCCGCTAAAAACGATCAAGCAATGGGGCTCCTAAGGTCGGGGAAGGCTCTGATTACCAACTTGTAACACCCTCGATGCGACTGTAGCTCCCATGTGTCGAGGCACGACTTAGAGACATAATCGCATTGAAGGCATATGTCGCAAGTTAGGCAATCTTCACAACATCCCATGTAATATATAGATAATAAAAGGGGAGATAACATAGTTGGCTTACACTCGCCACGTCAATCAAGTACATAAATAACATTACATCATCCAAACACTCATGATCCGTCTATGGCACCAAAATAAAAGATAACCCAACATGCGACACGGTCCCGATCACCCCAACTGGGCACCGCTACTGATCAGCAGGGAAAGACACGTAGTAACATTGAGAGTCCTCGTCGAACTCCCACTTGAGCTCGAGCGCGTCACCTGGAGCGGAATCATCAGGCCCTGCATCTGGTGTAATAGTAATCTGTGAGCCATAGGGACTCAGCAATCTCGCACCCTCGCGATCAAGACTATTTAAGCTTAATAGGTAAGGTAATGTAAATAAGGTGGAGCTGCAGCAAGCGACTAGCATATATAGTGGCTATCCCGTTCGCAAAAGAGAGCGAGAAGAGAAGGCAAAGCGCGGACACATAACTAAAGAGGGCAACCTGCGGCAAGCATTACTCCAACACCGTGTCCACTTCCCGGACTCCGACGAGAAGAGGCCATCACGGTAACACACTCAGTTGATTCATTTTAATTAAGTTAAGGTTCAAGTTATCTACAACCGGACATTAACAAATTCCCATCTGCCCATAACCGCGGGCACGACTTTTGAAAGTTCAAATCCCTGTAGGGGAGTCCCAACTTAGCCCATGACAAGCTCTCACGGTCAACGAAGGAATAGACCTCCTCCCGAGACGTTCCGATCAGACTCGGTATCTCGGTTCTTCAAGACACTTCGACAGGTTAAAACTAATCCAGCAACACCGCCCGAATGTGCCGACAAATCCCGATAGGAGCTGCACATATCTCATTCTCAGGGCACACTCAGATGAGCGCTCCATACAACTAAAACCAAACCTCGAGTTTCCCCGAGGGGGCGCTGCACAGGACTCTAGTTTGGACCAACACTCAGAGGAGCACTGGCCCAGGGGGGCTAAAATAAGATGACCCTCGGGCTCCGGAAACCCAAGGGAAAAAGAGGCTAGGTGGCAAATGGTAAAACCAAGGTTGGGCATTGCTGAAAAAGCTTTAATCAAGGCGAACTATCAAGGGGTTCCCATTATAACCCAACCGCGTAAGGAACGCAAAATCCGGGAACATAACACTAGGTGAGAGGCCGAGCCTTCCACCCTTTACCAAGTATATAGATGCATTAAGATAACAAGATAATATAATGATATCCCAACAAGTAAATAAGGTTCCAACAAGGAACGGTCTCCAATCTTCACCTGCAACTAGCAACGCTATAAGAGGGGCTGAGCAAAGCGGCAACATAGCCAATCAACGGTTTGACAGGACATGGTGGGTTAGAGGTTTGACATGGCAATTTGGGAGGCTTGAAAGCAAGTGGTAGGCATCGTAGCATTGGCATAGCAAAAGAGCGAGCATCTAGCATAGCAAAGATAGTAGTGATTTCGAGGGTATGATCATCTTGCCTACAAAGTTGTCAGAGTTGACTGGATCCTCGAAAGCAAACTCAACGGGCTCCTCGTTAGCGAACTCGTCTCCCGGCTCTACCCAAACAAGACAAACAAGTAACAAGGGCACAATCAACCACGTGCAAAGCTCAAACGATATGATGCAAAGATGATATGGTATGCGGGATGCGATGCGGGATGCATATGCAAGATTTGACAAGGAATGCATGAACCTGGACTCAACTTGGAAATCCAAGTGTGCCACTAGAAAGATGAGATGAAATCGCTTGAAAACGATATAAATAACGCCGGAATCGGAGTTGCGGTTTGGAAATGGCAAGCGATTCAAATATGACCACGTTCTGCGATTTACAGCAAGTAGCAATCTAAATGCAATGAGATGAACATGCTACAACATTCAAACATGACAACAAAATACATGGCATGGATGCATTCATAATGCTTAACAAAAGTCTAGCACTGAGCTACGGCCAATTCATCCATTAAAAGGTTCAAACAAGCATGGCAAAAATGCATATGGAAAACAGATTTTAGACTTAGTGAAATTAACACTTGTCTGGAATTTCAGATCAGGTTGCAGACTTTGGAGCAACAAAACTATATGCTACAGGACCTGAACATGTCAAATTAAAGCATGGCATGGAGCTACTCAAAGAGCTTAACAAAAGTCCCTTAGTGACCTTGAGCCAAAAGGGATCAGAAAATACAATTGCAAGCATGTGAACATGGCAAAAACATAATCAGTTCTCAGACTTAGTGAAAACTGGAGCATGCTGAAACAGATATCAAGTAGGCATATTTACGAGCTCGATGCACTCACTATGGAGCAAGTCATGACTAGCTAAGCAGACACCCATCAAGAACACACAAAATTCAAGCTATACATGGCAAGAACAATAGCATAGCATGCACGGATCAACTACAACATCCTCGGCAAAATCGCTAACAAGTAGACAATCTGCCAGATTCACGAAGTAGCAAAAGTAGAGCTCGATTGACTCAAGCTAGGGTGCTCCATAAATGCAAACAAAGACATGGATGGATAGAGCACTACAAGATTAACAAAACATCCTTACTGATCATCCTCAAAAGAGGCATGGATCACTAGGAAACAACATGAACATATGGCCATATGAGATAAACAGGTCAAGGACTTAGTGTAAATGCTAAGTCCCTGAAATCAGCATTACCAAGTGCTTCACTTTGCAAGCTCGTGCTAGTCACCACACACATCACAACAATACATGGGTTGCACCTCTGGAAAGATGGCAAAACCCTTAACAAAACATATGTAGAGCACCAGGGCATATCATGCACACAATAATCATGGCAAAAATGACAAATATCTAAATGGAGTAGCAGATCTGACAATTATCTCAAGTAGCACTCTTCTAACAGCATTTCGGGCATCAAGATGAACTCAAATGAAAATGATGCAATGGAATGAAATGATGTACTCTCTGAGACGAACATTTTGATATGCTATATGCCCAAAACGGAGCTACGGATGCTTAGTTACAACATGATGAACATGAGCATTTGAAACTGGGAATTTCAGGGACTTAGGAAAAATATACCCTCTGAAAACTAGATCTAGGGTTTGGCACGGAAACCGAGGCACTCGCCGGGGTTTCACGGGAGGAGGGCGCGGGGCGGCGCCGGGAAGGTCGGAGGAGGCGGATCCGGGCGCGGCGGGGCCGGAGGAGCAGCGGGCCGGCGAGGGGCGGCGACCGCGGCGAGGTTGGGCGGCGGGAGATGGACGGAGGCGGCCCGGCACGTCGACGGCAACGAGGTTCGTCGACGGCGGCGCGGCGGAGCGATCGGCCAGCGCGGGCGGCGCGCGGCAGCTCCTCGGGCGGCGCAGGCGCGGGGACGCGGCCCGAGAGGCGGCGACGAGGGCCCGCCCCGGGCTTCGGCGGGCCAGCGGCGGGGGTTGCGGCCGGGCCAATGGGGGCGTGACACGTGGCGGCGGCGGCTAGCCGGACATGTCCGACTCGGCGCGGACGTTGTCCAGCGGCGCGAAGAGGAAGATGGTTAGGGTTCATCCACGAATTTCGGGAGGGGAGCACATATTTATAGGTAGAGGGATCTAGGAGAGTCCAAATGAGGTACGGTTTTCGGCCACGCGATCGTGATCTAATGCTCTAGATGATGGAGAAGGTTTAGGTGGGTTTTGGGCCAAATTGAAAAGGTGTTGGGCTACAACACACATGAGGTCTTTTCGGTCCCTCGGTTAACCGTTTGAGCATCAAACGAAGTCCAAATGGTACGAAACTCGACAGGCGGTATACCGGTAGTAAACCAAGGCCGCTTGGCAAGTCTCGGTCCAATACGGAAATGTTTAATCCCCACACACAAAAGGAAGGTAGAAATGACCATCGGAGGAGAACGAAGCGCCAGAATGCAAAACGGACAACGGGGAAAATGCTTGAATGCAAGAGATGAACACGTATGCAAATGCAATGCACATGATGACATGATATGAGATGCATGACAACGATAACAACACAAAGAGACAAAAACCCGAACCCGAGAAAATAAAATAACTTAAGGCCAGAAACGACAAGAGTTGGAGTACAAATTGGGTAAGTTACATCCGGGGTCTTACAGGGGTCATAGCTATCGATAGAGTCAAAGAGAGGATCAAGTGGGTGGGTGCGAGATCGAAGAAGAGAGCCATCGAAATTGTTTGTGTGTACAAGTCAAAGATATAGGGCGACTAGCCTACCGGAACGTTAGAGGGCACACATCAAGTTTGTGTGTGGCAGGGAGACATTACTAGAGCGCTCGATGTATCGGTGTGTGTGGGGGGGGAGGGGGGTGGTGGGAGGGGTAGGCAGAGGCCTAACTATAGAGGTAGAACGACTCGTATATGTGTTGAGAAGGAGAGACCCAGCTATGTCTTGAGGGAGATAGGTCGACATCCATACATAACTGAAGGACGGGAAATATGATGGGACAGAGAGAGATAGAGGAGGGAGAGAGGGAGGGAGAGAGGGAGGGAGAGGGAGGGAGAGGGAGGGAGAGGGGTAGAGTGCTGGATGGGTGATGGAGTTGCTTCTCGAAGATGGTGGGAGAGGCCTACTAGACAAACTGAGGGTGGAACTGCAATGTTATCAATAAGAGTGGGGATGTGTTTTTGTGTGTGCCTGTGCGTGATAGATCTGTCGGGACACATCCATGGATGATGAAGGGGAACCATGTGTTTGGTAAGCAAACCTAACTAGATCGGTAGATCAATTGTTGTTTGTCGAAGGAAGGGAGAGACACAACTAGTGAGGTAGATCGATTGACGTGTGGGTAAAAACGAGTTATAAGGACCTAGCTAGCTATATGTATAGCGAGAGATCGGTGGATGTACGTCCATTTGTTAGAGGCAAATAAGGCCCAGCGAGATGGATAGACAGAGGGAATGGAGCTAGGAGGTGGTGCGAGAGGCCAAACTACTAGCTATATAGGGGGGAGTGTGCGGTTGTGAGAGCGATGAAAAGGGGGGCGAGAGTTTACACGTGTGTCTGACTGTATGAGAGACACGAGGCAAGGACACATAAAGGAGGAGATTGAAGGTGTGTTTTTATGTTGTAGGCAGGCACCGCTGGAGAGGTTTATCGATCGGTGTGTGTCGGAAAGGAGTTGTGGAGACTCTGGGAGAACGACCTAAAGAAAAAAAAATGAATGTGTCAGGTGGATAGAATGCCGAGGGAGGGGGAGGGCGAGGAGGGCATGTGCATGCACGAGAGAAAGTTAGTGGTAGCTACAAAGGTTAGAGGATTGTGTGGGTGTAAGAGACTAACAAAGATCATAGTTTGATATGAAAGCGGATTCATATATTTGAATAGGAGATCATAGTGTTTTAAACATTGCATGCATGAATATAGCGGTGATACACGTGATGTGCACATGTTATACCATAATGTGATAATGCATGGCGTTTGCAACTCACAGCTAAATGCCGAACAATCTAAACCATACTATACATCAAACAATCTCACATTTTATTTGAATTTGTGATAATGTGTGGCGTTCGCAGCTTACAACTAAATATCAAACAATCTAAACAATACTATATATCGAACATTCTCACATTTTATTTGAATTTGTGGTAATGTGTGGTGTTTGCAACTCACATCTAAATACTTGTAGGCATAGGGGGCGGGGCACCATACATAATGTGATAAACACATTATACATATGAGACATGGTTTAGATTACGAAGATCTAGCTAGAGCTAGAAATGTAATGTGATTTTAAATCAAAATAAAGTGGATTAAAAAAATCTAGTTGGAGTTCATATAGGAGTACACATAGTTCATATGTAACTCGAGACTAATCATGTGGTGTGCTGTGAAGATAATACACAAATGATGGTTTAAATTGACAATAATGATGATTCTAGATCTTATTAAAACAGAGAAACGAATTCAAATGCTTTGACTTCACAACAATCATTACTGTAGATCTTATTCAAATAGAGAAACGAATTCAAATTTAGTTCATATTGAAGCGGTAGTATATACGTTTGGAATGCACTAAAACGTTCATTTGAGTAGTAGGTTGCATGCATTATACACGTAGCGAAATATTTTAATTGAACATAACATGAATTTAATGTTTTGAATGACATTTGTAGGGCGCATTGATTTGGGACAGTACACGTTAGGCTTGTCTGGAAATTTCAACCCGCGCCTTGTTAGCCCAAAATATTTAAGATATATCTTTGTCTCGTTGTGCTCCGACAACTCCCTCCATCTCAACCCGTGCCTTGCTATTCCGAAATTACAACGTGCGCGAAAACTCTCACCTCCTATGAAATCCAGACACGCGAAATGCCCGTGGTACCCCTGAACCGAAAGAACCGCCTCAAATCGGTGGGGGTACTTTCGTAACTTACCCCACATTTCGGACAAGCACGTCTCTAAGCCATGGTTCCCCACTGCCATCCCATCCGCCCACCCATTCGTACACCGAGGCCACGAAAACCCGCGACGAAACCCCACACCCTGCTCTGTCCGCCACCCAGCCGGAGCCTCTTCCCCGGCGACGTCATCCACAGCAACACCTCAATGTCCCTCATCCACCGTACCGGATGAGGATCCGTCGTCGATCTCATCGTCCCGCCGGTTCAGCCACCCCGTCCTCCACCTCCAAGGAGCTGCCCCGATGTTCCCCTCGTCTTTCGCGCCACCTCCATTCCCACACCGCCGTCTTCACCTGCACCACCGGAAGAGCATCATCATCACCATTTCATCGGATGAAGCTACGGCCTAATCAGCGCCACCAAAGAGGTTGTACACTAATCGCCGCATTTTCTTCTTGATTCGATCTCACGGTGCCGCCGGCGCTCGGTCCCGAGCCGACACAGCGCGGCTCCATCCACAGCGGCGTCGCCGGCCACTTCCTGCATAGTGTCGCTCCCTCGGCGGCGACGTCCATATCAGTAGGACCTCCTTCTGCTTTAGCTCTCGCTCGCGCTGCTGCTCTGCTCTTGCTATTGGTCCCCTTCCTGGTCTGCTCTTGCTATTGCTCTTGCTCGCGCTGCTGCTCTCGCTCTTGCTCTTGCTTGCGATGCTGCTCCGATTTAGCTACACTTCAGTCGACTGAATCGACTTTTGGGTTAGTCGATTTTCAGGTGGTGGTGGGGGCTCGCCGGGGTGAAGGAAGAACCAGCCGCAGCGGGGAGGGGGGCTCACCGGAGAGATACCCCATTGTCTATCTTAGGGTTCAGGATGGGGGCGGTGGTCGCCGGCGGTGGCGGGGCGGTGGCATGGGGATCGCCGGAGAAAAAGCTCGGCACGGGGTGGCCTAGAGGGATGGCCGGGGCGGCGGCGGACCGGCGGTGGGGAGTGTTTTCGGGGCGGGCGGGGCGGCGCACCACCGTCCGCGGGCGGCGGGGGGCTGCTATTTGGCCGACTGAGGGGGGTGGAGGTTGAAGATGAACCACATGGCCTTGATTTCATATCCAACGGCTGCAAAATCGACTGACCAGAGATGAAGAAGTCAGTCGGCCGACGTGTAGCCTCACCTTGCTAGTGCGTTCAGTTTCGACAGCAAAATTCAGTTTCGACAACAAAATTCAGTTTCGACAGTTAAGTTCAGTTTCAACAGTTAAGTTCAGTTTCGACAGTTAAGTTCAGTTTTGACAGTTAAGTTCAGAGATGAGCAGCTGATGTATTTTACATCTAGCACTTTGTGGTTATGTATTTTACGTCATGTATTGGAGATGCTATTAGAATTCCACTCAGGTTAACGTTGTTCGTTGTCTCTCTTGTCCTGCTTCAGCCTCGGCGTCGTACAACTCACCGGAGCTGCTCCAACGACGAAACCCTCCATCACAGCGGAGCAGTACCTCGGGCTCCATCTCCAGATGCCTAAGATTTTCTTCCCCTTCTCCGACAGCCAAGTCAGCCGGAGCATCCTCACCGGCCAACCCAATCACACTGAGATCGACATGGCTTCGCCAAAGAGGTTCTACACTTGTTGCATCTCTTTTTTACTCTACATGTTATATATATTGTCCACTGAGCACACAGATTTGTTCCTTTAGTGTCTCCTTGAAACAAAAAACACAGGAATTTTAATTTTCACTTGTCCTCCTTTTCAAATTCCTATTCATGAAGCACAAGACTAAGAGATAGTAGCATAATAGCATTATAACCGTACATTTTCTTGTGGTTTGACTTAATGTCACCATGCTTCTTTGCATCCTGTGATCTTCCAACTGTTGTGAATCAAACACCCAGATTGGCAAAAATCCTGTGTTTTTAAATTCTTTGTTTTGCACGTGCATTCCTATCATATTCCTGTCTATTTCCTATCCCTGCATTGTTGGAATCCTCCAATTCAAACGAGCCCTTACAGAATTACTTCTCTTACAGATAGTTGTCAAAGAAAACCTTGCGTGGTTTGTCCCGCTCTTGCTGCGCCGTCATCCACCCCAGCTCAGCTGCTCCAATGACAGAAGGGTCCAACACAAGAGGGATCCGGCCTCCAGACTATCTTTCGCCGCTTCAGATCTTCTTCCCCGCCGCTGGCAGCCATGAAAACTGCACTACCATCATCAACCGAGCAGATGACCTCGAGGACTACACGGGTCCGCAAGACAGGTCTCACTCTTTCGTGTCTGCTTACGTTATGTATCGCTTAATATTACATGCTACTTTATCGTCCTGTTCACCGATTAGACTCTGAGTCAGCTCCAAACTAATGGTCAAACTTGAGTTTTTAAATGGTTGTGGGGTACATATCGAGGCCGCTATCAATAGTATCTATCTACTATCTGGTTAATCTCCGGTGTCTACTATGAGTTTCATGTTGGGTGGGAAACAAACAGTAAAGAAGCCATTATCTGTATTTTTTAACTGAAGCCATTATCTGCCTACTATTATTGGTTTTGGGTCTATCCATAGGTTGCTACCATCACTCTGAATTTCTGCATGCACTCCTTACATAATCTCACTATGTTTTATTCCTATGCATGACAGTTATTGTAAACAATGGAACTGAACATGTAGAGCAAAAGAGACGAGCCTTGCGTGGCAATAAATTTCATGCAGACGTCGCTCCATGGTAGACGCAAAGGCAGCCCCCCTCCATGCATTTCGGATTGTAATCGAGAGGAAGATATCTGTTTTGAGGGGGATTCAGAAGGAGAAGACAACTCCTATTTACCCCCTGAGGTCTTCGCTCTAACTTGGCATGCTGATGTTGGTTATATCATGCATATGGTATCTTGCATTGCTTACTTTATACATCAAATATGTCATCTACTTAGTTTAGACATCCTTTGTGCGAATGCCATCTGTTTAGTTTATTCATCGTTTATGTGAATTATGCAACGCCATCTTGTTTAGCCAGGCATCATATATGTGAATTTTGCAATGCCATCCTGCTTAGCCAGTCATCTTATATGTAAATTATATCAAGCCATCCTTTTTTTCGTTACATATTACATTTGTCAACAATGTTAGTACATTCAACTGCTCTTCGTGTGCATCAGCCATTTGACACGGTGATGGCAAATTCTGGAGTGAAAACAAGGTCTTCAGAGCAGACTATGCTATCTGACGAAGCGCATATCTCGCTGGTTACGGATAGCTCCTCAGAGGAGGATTCAGAGACAGATGACCGGTCCTATTCCCCCCCGAGGTGTATGCTCTAACTTGGCAGGGTTATGTTGCTCATATCGTGCGTATGGTGTCTCGCATTGCTATGTCATTTGATTAGTTTAGACATGCTTTGTGTGAATGCCACATGTTCAGTGTCTAATTACCATATATGTGAATTATGCATTGCCATCTTGTTGCAAGACATTATATATGTGAATTATACAATGCTATCTTGTTGCAAAGGCATTATATATGTGAATTATGCAATGCCATGCTGTTTAGCCAATCATCATGTATGTGAATTATATCATGCTATCATTTTTTGTATTACGTGTTCCATTTGTCGACAACGTTTGTATATTCAACTACTCTTCCTGTGCATCAGCCATTTGAAGCGGTGATGGAAGTATCTGGAGTGAAAACAAGGTATTCAGAGCAGACAATGCTACCTGCTGAAGCAGACATCTTGCTGGTTACAGAGAGCTCCTCAGAGGAGGATTCAGAGACTGATGACCAGTCCTATTTCCCCCTGAGGTCTATGCTCAAACTTGGCAGGGTTATATTACCCATGTCATGCATGTTGTCTTGCATTGCTTAGTTTTTACATCATATATGGATTGCCATCTGCTTACTTGCTTACTATATAAATCATATATTTGAATTATATCATGCCATCATGTTTACATAGTACATACACATCATCTATCTGAATTATGGCATGGCAACCCATTTAATAAAGACATCATATAGTTATATCATCTCATCCTGTTTAGTGTTTACAGTCATCATATTTTGAATTATGGCATTCTATCCGTGAATGTATGTGAATTATGGCATGCCAACCTATTTAATAAACACATTATATAGTTATGTCATGTCATCCTGTTTACATAGTCTCATATTTTGAACTATGTCTTTCCATCTTTTTTAGTTAGCCATCATAATGTGAAATTGTGTCATGCTATCCTGTTTAGTTAGCCATCATATATGTGAAATTATGTCGTGCTATCCTGTTTGGTTAGACAACATAAATATGAATATTTTCATGCCCTCTTTTATTCCCCACTATCCATTGCACCTGTCTATCATACAATGTCTATACTTTCAATTACTTTTCTTGTTTATCAGCCATTTGAATTGGAGAGCGTGATGGCAGTATCTAAGGGAGTAACAACACGGTCTTCAGAAAAGATAGTGCTACCAGTTGATGCAGATAGAACCACAGTTGTACTTGCCCAAGGACCAGATCCACCGCACATAACCCAGACTCTCGCAGATTGTACCCCTACCCAGTTGGACAGAGAACTGGCTACACCCCTTCTAACCCCAACCCCGGCAGATAGTAACCCAGTTCCAGTTGACACATCACCGTCTCCACCACAGAGCACCCAAACACGAGTAGTTAGTAAGGGAACTGCAGTGCCCAAAGCACGAGGACCACCACTCCGAATCCAAACTCAACGCTTAAAGGAGACGAAGATTTGTTCTCAGGTCAGGTTCTGTAGCTATGGTTCATACTCCTTTGCTCTTGCATGACTGTATTTACTCATACCAACTATTTTCAAATTTGAAGGATGGAATTGAAACTCCAATGGCGCAACAGGTATGTTTTAAACTTGTTTCTTTAACTGGTTTGCTATTGTAACCTGCTCTATGTTGATTTCAGTTTCAATTGAATAAATAGTTATGTTCTCATGTCATGCACATTACAAGTGTTGTTATTGCTCTATAGTTACCCACACTTATATTCTGTCTATTCTGCTTTGTCTTGAACAAATATTATTTGAACTGTGTCTCTATCTTGATTTGGCAACAAAAACTAGAATGATATAGACCATAAAGTGACCATGGTACATAGATATATGTTTGTTTCATGCTGTTATCCTGTCCACTTTACTACTGAACTCATTTACCAAAATGAGTTTCATATACAACATGGTAAACATGTGATGTGTCTGCTTGTTTCTCTTTTAGAATGCGGACAAAATATTGGAGAACAGTACCGCGTTATCCAATGGTAAAGGAATTAATGCAGATAAGGTTCAAGATAGTGAGACATCCCTGTTGGTCTCCAAGAAAGCTGATAAAAACTATCTTGACGACAGTGAGGGAACCCAAAAGTCCTGTCTTGATGTAGTGTTCGAGTTACTGGCCACTACTGCTGGCACAAGCTCTTCGAACTCGCTGCCTGAATCAGTTCATCTTCTTGAGTCTCAACTTCAAGTTGAAAGACATCGTTCAGATGTGCTTCGACAGGAAGCTGAAGGACTAAGGAAGTCCCTGCAGAATTCAGATGCATATTTTTTGGTGCAACAACAAGCGCTGGAGGATTTAAGCGCCAAACAAGAGAAAGTTAATAAGCTTGCTAAGCATCTTGCCAGCATTATGGGTACCCAGGATATTGTTTCTTGAGATCTTCTGAAGTGGTTTCAGTTCTGGATTTGTTTTGCTGCGGCGTTTATTTGCGCTGGTCGCCAACTTTGACAACCAGTGTATATGATATGCTGCTTTGTTCCCTATATTTGCACTGGTGGCGAACTTTGATGCCCAGTGGATGTAATATGTGTAATAGCCGTGATAGCCTAGCGTTAGTTGCTTGCGTATTTATTTCCTTGTTGTCTTGTTTATTTGTTTGCTTGTAGTCATTGCAGTTCTTTTTCTAAGGTTAGCTAGTGGCTGCAATAACCTATTTTTTAAAACTAGGCCATAATAACCATGGGCTAATATTTACTGTAGTGACACTGGGCCTCCTACTGGCCGTAGAAACAGTGGGCCTTCTACGGGCCGTAGAAACAATGGGCCTTCTGCGGGCCGTATTATCTATGGGCCTTATACGGGCCGTATAATCGATTGGCCAAACATGGGCCGAACAGACCGCATTATGGCCGTAAACGGGCTAGAGTTGGAATCGTCCATTCATGGGCCGACCATAACGGGCCATCGTTAATAGGCCGTATTTGATGACGCTACGAAATCGGCCCAACGTATTAACGAACCACAAACGGGCCGACTGTAACCACGGGCTGAATTTGGCCCACAAGCAGAAAATGACAGTAACGGGTCGTAAGTAAACGAATGCTGGAAATGAGCCCAAGAATAAATGGGCTCTGAGAAGGCCGAAAGATAACATGGGCTGGAAACGGCCCAATAGAATAACGGGCCGTTAATGGGTATAAAGTGATACACTGTTCATTACGGGCCAGTTTCACCACGGGCCGTTAATGGGTGTAAAGTGATACACTGTTCATTACGGGGCAGTTTCACCACGGGCCGTTAGTAGGCCAAGAGTTACATTGGGCCTCATATGGGCCGAAAGACGTCATGGGCCATACATGGGCCAGAAGTGAAAATGGGCTGGAATCATATTGGATGGCCCAGATGACGCTACTGGGCCTAATTCGGATAGGCCGTAACAGGCCTTGGGTTAGCGGGCTGTAAATGGGCTATATTCGAACAGGCCGTTAACAGGCTTCCCATGGGCCGGCCCGCCAGCTTTTGACCAAGTCAAACGGGCTGGCCTTTTCACAGGAATGGGCCTTTGTTGGGCCGTGCCACGTGTCGACGTATCATAGGCGCCTATCTAACCCACTGACGAGCTGACACGTGTTTCGTCCGGCCAATAAGAATTTTACACGTGGAAATTTCCCATTGCTCGGGGCTGTTAACGGGTTATCGGATCCAAAACCCGACCCGATAGCTTAACAGCGTTCCATTACGGTGGATGCCACGTGTCGGTCACCCTTGACGAAAGCACTTCTGTGACGCGCGATTTATCGTCATAGAAGTGGACACTTCCATGATGATAATTTTGGTAATGTCATGGAACACTTCTACGACAGCACAGGTATGACTATCTTGATTCTGTCATAAATTTGTCATGGATTTACATGCATGACAAAAAAAGTGACCTACTGTGACAAACACGTATCATCACGGAAGTGTATTTTTTTGTAGTGTCCCTCGGGGCTGAGGGTATGTACCAGTAGCTATGTGTTTGATCTCTCTCTTTCGTGTTCTTGAGGTGGTACGATCTTGATGTATCGCGAGCTTTGCTATTATATTTGGATCCTATGATGTTTCTTCCCCCCTCTACTCTCTTGTAATGGATTGAGTTTCCCCTTTGAAGTTATCTTATCGGATTGAGTCTTTAAAGATTTGAGAACACTTGATGTATGTCTTGCCGTGCGTATCTGTGGTGACAATGGGATATCACGTGATTCACTTGATGTATGTTTTGGTGATCAACTTGCGGGTTCTGCCCATGAACCTATGCATAGGGGTTGGCACACGTTTTCGTCGTGATTCTCCGATAGGAACTTTGGGGCACTCTTTGAGGTCTTATGTGTTGGTTGAATAGATGAATCTGAGATTGTGTGATGCATATCGTATAATCATACCCACGGATACTTGAGGTGACATTGGAGTATCTAGGTGACATTAGTGTTTTGGTTGATTTGTGTCTTAAGGTGTTATTCTAGTACGAACTCTAGGGCTGTTTGTGACACTTATAGGAATAGCCCAACGGATTGATTGGAAAGAATAACTTTGAGGTGGTTTCATACCCTACCATAATCTCTTTGTTTGTTCTCCGCTATTAGTGACTTTGGAGTGACTGTTTGTTGCATGTTGAGGGATAGTTATATGATCCAATTATGTTATTATTGTTGAGAGAACTTGCACTAGTGAAAGTATGAACCCTGGGCCTTGTTTCCTAGCATTGCAATACCGTTTGTGCTCACTTTTATTATTAGTTACCTTGCTGTTTTTATATTTTCAGATTACAAAAACCTTTGTCTACTATCCATATACCACTTGTATCACCATCTCTTCGCCTAATGCACCTATACAATTTACCATTGTATCGGGTGTGTTGGGGACACAAGAGACTCTTTGTTATTTGGTTGCAGGGTTACTTGAGAGAGACCATCTTCATCCTACGCCTCCTACGGATTGATAAACCTTAGGTCATCCACTTGAGGGAAATTTGCTACTGTCCTACAAACCTCTACACTTGGAGGCCCAACAACGTCTACAAGAAGAAGGTTGTGTAGTAGACATGAAGCTCTTTTCTGGCGCCGTTGCCGGGGAGGTGAGTGCTTGAAGGTATATCTTTAGATCTTGCAATCGAGTCTTCTAGTTTCTTGTTTTATCACTAGTTTAGTTTATAAAAGAAAATTAAAAATGGAATTAAGTTTGCCTCATACGCTTTATCTTTTTAATATCTATCGTGAGAATAAGGATTCCGATAATTGTGCTCAGGTGCTAGAAGAAGAATGCATTAGAATGTTTGGCACTAAATCTTTGAATGATGAGCATGATTGCAATGTTGTTAGTATGAATTCCTTGAATATATATGATGCTAATGATATGCAAAGCCACAGCTTGGGGAAGCTATGTTTGATAAAGATGATATTTTTTGTCCCCAAATTTTTGATGAGCAAATTTATTATGATGAAAGCATGCCTCCTATTTATGATGATTATATTGATGAATGTGGATTTGGAGAGGTCATGACTTTATTTTGTGATGAATCAACTATTTTGGAAGAGGTACCAATTGATTATGAGAACAAAGTTTCTATCTATGATGATTATTGTGATGAATTGTATGCTATAAAGAATAATGATATCCATGAAACTTGTCATCATGATTTTAGTTTTCAATTGGATTATGCCTCACATGATAATTATTTTGTTGAGTTTGCTCCCACTATTATTCATGAGAAGAATTTTGCTTGTGTGGAGAGTAATAAAAATTCTATGCTTGTAGATCATGAAAAGAATGCTTTATTTGATAGTTATATTGTTTAATTAATTCATGATGCTACTGAAAATTATTATGAGGGGGGAATATATGCTTGTAGGAATTGCAATAACATCAAGTTTCCTCTCTATGTGCTTAAAGTTTTGAAGTTATGCTTGTTTTACCTTCCTATGCAAGTTGATTCTTGTTCCCATAAGTAGTTTGCTCACAAAATCCCTATGCATAGGAAGTGGGTTAGACTTAAATGTTCTAGTCATATTCTTCATGATGCTCTCTTTATGTTTCAATTCTTATCCTTTATGTGAGTATCCTTGAAATCATCATGCCTAGCTAGGGGCGTTAAACGATAGCGCTTGTTGGGAGGCAACCCAACTTTATTTTTATTCCTTGATTTTTGCTCCTGTTTAGTAATAAATAATTCATCTAGCCTCTTTTTAGATGTGGTTTTATGCTTTTAATTAGTGTTTGTGCCAAGTAGAATCATTGGGAAGACTTGGGGAAAGTCTTTGTGATCATGTTGTAAAAAACAGAAACTTTAGCGCTCACGAGAATTGCTGCCATTTTTTATTGGAGAGTTCTATTTAGTTAATTATTTTTGCAGATGATTATTAGATAAATTACTCAGGTCCAGCAATTTATTTTAGTTTTTTTGGGGTTCCATAAGTTTGCATTAGTTACAGATTACAACAGACTGTTCTGTTTTTGACAGATTCAGTTTTTCATGTGTTGTTTACTTATTTTGATGAATCTATGGCTAGTAAAAGAGTTTATAAACCATAGAGAAGTTGGAATACAGTAGGTTTAACACCAATATAAATAAAGAATGAGTTCATTACAGTATCTTTAAGTGGTGTTTTGTTTTCTTTCGCTAACGGAGCTTACGAGTTTTCTGTTAAGTTTTGTGTTGTGAAGTTTTCAAGTTTTGGGTAAAGATTCAATGGACTATGGAATAAGGAGTGGCAAGAGCCTAAGCTTGGGGATGACCAAGGCACCCCAAGGCAATATTCAAGGACAACCAAGATCCTAAGCTTGGGGATGCCCCGGAAGGCATCCCCTCTTTCGTCTTCGTTCATCGGTAACTTTACTTGGAGCTATATTTTTATTCGCCACATGATATGTGTTTTGCTTGGAGCGTCATTTTATTTTCTTTTGTTTTGCTTGCTGTTTGAATAAAATACCAAGATCTGAAATTATTAAATGTTAGAGATCTTCATATAGTTGCATAATTGTTCAACTACTCATTGATCTTCACTTATAACTTTCGGAGTAGTTTGTTGTTTGCTCTAGTACTTCACTTATATCTTTTAGAGCATGGTGGTAGTTTTATTTTGAATAAATAGATTAACTCTCGTGCTTCACTTATATTATTTTGAGAGTCTTTAGAACAACATGGTAGTTTGCTGTGGTTATGAATCTAGTCCTAATATGATAGACATCCAAGAGGGATATAATAAAAACTTTGATATAGAGTGCATTGAATACTATGAGAAGTTTGATACTTGATGATTGTTTTGAGATATGGAGGTAATGATATCAAAGTCGTGCTAGTTGAGTAGTTGTGAATTTGAGGAATACTTGTGTTGAAGTTTGTGAGTCCCGTAGCATGCACGTATGGTAAACGTTGTGTAACAAATTTGAAACATGAGGTGTTATTTGATTGTCTTCCTTATGAGTGGTGGTCGGGGACGAGCGATGGTCTTTTCCTACCAATCTATCCCCCTAGGAGCATGCGCATAGTGCCGAGGTTTTTGATGACTTGTAGATTTTTGCAATAAGTATGTGAGTTCTTTACGACTAATGTTGAGTCCATGGATTATACGCACTCTCACCCTTCCATCATTGCTAGCCTCTTCGGTACCGTGCATTGCCCTTTCTCACATTGAGAGTTGGTGCAAACTTCGCCGGTGCATCCAAACCCTGTGATATGATACGCTCTTTCACACATAAACCTCCTTATATCTTCCTCAAAACAGCCACCATACCTACCTATTATGGCATTTCCATAGCCATTCCGAGATATATTGCCATGCAACTTTCCACCGTTCCGTTTATTATGACACGCATCATCATTGTCACATTGCTTTGCATGATCATGTAGTTGACATCGTATTTGTGGCAAAGCCACCGTTCATAATTTTTCATACATGTCACTCTTGATTCATCGCAATCCCAGTACACCGCCAGAGGCATTCATATACAGTCATACTTTGTTCTAGTATCGAGTTGTAATCATTGAGTTGTAAATAAATAGAAGTGTGATGATCATCATTTTCTAGAGTATTGTCCCAAGTGAGGAATAAAAAAAGGCCATAAAAAGAGAAGGCCCCAAAAAAGAGAAAGGCCATAAAAAAGAGAAGGCCCCAAAAAATGAGAGAAAAAGAGAGAAGGGGCAATGCTACTATCCTTTTCCACACTTGTGCTTCAAAGTAGCACCATGATCTTTATGATAGAGAGTCTCTTGTTTTGTCACTTTCATATACTAGTGGGAATTTTTCATTATAGAACTTGGCTTGTATATTCCAACAATGGGCCTCCTCAAGTGCCCTAGGTCTTCGTGAGCAAGCAAGTTGGATGCACACCCACTTAGTTTCTTTTGTTGAGCTTTCATACATTTATAGCTCTAGTGCATCCGTTGCATGGCAATCCCTAGTCCTTTCATTGACATCAATTGATGGGCATCTCCCTAGCCCATTGATTAGCCGCGTCGATGTGAGACTTTCTCCTTTTTGTCTTCAACACATAACCCCCTCATTATATTCTATTCCACCCATAGTGCTATATCCATGGCTCGCGCTCATGTATTGCGTGAAGGTTTATAAAGTTTGAGATTACTAAAGTATGAAACAATTTCTTGGCTTGTCATCGTGGTTGTGCATGATGAGAGCATTCTTGTGTGACGAATATGGAGCATAACTAAACTATATGATTTTGTAGGGATAGCTTTCTTTGGACATGTTATTTTGAGAAGACATGATTGCTTTTGTTAGTATGCTTGAAGTATTATTATTTTTATGTCAATATTAAACTTTTGTCTTGAATCTTATGGATCTGAATATTCTTGCCACAATAAAGAAAACTACATGGATAAATATTTTAGGTAGCATTCCACATCAAAAATTTTGTTTTTATCATTTACCTACTCGAGAACGAGCAGGAATTAAGCTTGGGGATGCTGATATGTCTCCAACGTATCTATAATCTTTGATTGTTCCATGCTATTATATTATCAACCTTGGATGTTTTATATGCATTCATATGCTATTTTATATGATTTTTGGGACTAACCTATTAACCTAGAGCCCAGTGCCAGTTTATGTTTTTCCCTTGTTTCAGTGTTTCGCAGAAAAGGAAAATCAAACGGAGTCCAATAGACCTGAAACTTCACGGGACTTATTTTGAGAAGGAAAGCAACCTAGGAGACTTGGAGTCCACGTAAGGGAAGCAGCAAGGAAGCCACGAGGCAGGGGGGCGCGTCCACCCCCCTGGGTGCGCCCTCCACCCTCGTGGGCCCCTCGTGCCTCCCAGACGTACTTCTTCCGCCTATATATCCCCATATACCCTAAAACGATCAGGGAGCACAATAGATCGGGGGTTCCGCCGCCAGAAGCCTCCGTAGCCACCGAAATCCAATCTAGACCCGTTCCGGCACCCTACCGGAGGGGGAACCCCTCTCCGGTGGCCATCTTCATCATCCCGGTGCTCTCCATGACGAGGAGGGAGTAGTTCTCCCTCGGGGCTGAGGGTATGTACCAGTAGCTATGTGTTTGATCTCTCTCTCGTGTTCTTGAGGTGGTACGATCTTGATGTATCGCGAGCTTTGCTATTATATTTGGATCCTATGATATTTCTTCCCCCCTCTACTCTCTTGTAATGGATTGAGTTTCCCCTTTGAAGTTATCTTATCGGATTGAGTCTTTAAAGATTTGAGAACACTTGATGTATGTCTTGCCGTGCGTATCTGTGGTGACAATGGGATATCACGTGATTCACTTGATGTATGTTTTGGTTATCAACTTGCGGGTTCCGCCCATGAACTTATGCATAGGGGTTGGCACACGTTTTCGTCATGATTCTCCGATAGGAACTTTGGGGGTACTCTTTGAGGTCTTATGTGTTGGTTGAATAGATGAATCTGAGATTGTGTGATGCATATCGTATAATCATACCCACGGATACTTGAGGTGACATTGGAGTATCTAGGTGACATCAGGGTTTTGGTTGATTTGTGTCTTAAGGTGTTATTCTAGTACGAACTCTAGGGCTGTTTGTGACACTTATAGGAATAGCCCAACGGATTGATTGGAAAGAATAACTTTGAGGTGGTTTCGTACCCTACCATAATCTCTTCGTTTGTTCTCCGCTATTAGTGACTTTGGAGTGACTCTTTATTGCATGTTGAGGGATAGTTATATGATCCAATTATGTTATTATTGTTGAGAGAACTTGCACTAGTGAAAGTATGAACCCTAGGCCTTGTTTCCTAGCATTGCAATTCCATTTGTGCTCACTTTTATTATTAGTTACCTTGCTGTTTTTATATTTTCAGATTACAAAAACCTTTATCTACTATCCATATACCACTTGTATCACCATCTCTTCACCGAACTAGTGCACCTATACAATTTACCATTGTATTGGGTGTGTTGGGGACACAAGAGACTCTTTGTTATTTGGTTGCAGGGTTGCTTGAGAGAGACCATCTTCATCCTACGCCTCCTACGGATTGATAAACCTTAGGTCATCCACTTGAGGGAAATTTGCTACTGTCCTACAAACCTCTGCACTTGGAGGCCCAACAACGTCTACAAGAAGAAGGTTGTGCAGTAGACATCAGGCATCGTCTCGCGTGGATTTTCCTTCCCAAAATTCACATATATTCCAAAAAAATCCCTGTCAGTTTTTATCCCATTTGGACACCGTTTGATATGGATTTACTATGAAACAAAAAATATGCAACAAACAGGAACTGGCACTGGGCACTGGATCAATATGTTAGTCCCAAAAATAGTATAAAAAGTTGCCAAAAGTATATGGAAGTTGTAGAATATTGGCATGGAACAATCAAAAATTATAGATACAACGGAGACGTATCGGCATCCCCAAGCTTAATTCCTGCTCGTCCTCGAGTAGGTAAATGATAAAAAAGATAATTTTTGACGTGGAATGCTACCTAGCATAATCTTGATCACATATCGAATCATGGCATGAATATTAAGATACGAGTGATTCAAAGCAATAGTCTATCATTTGACATAAAAACAATAATACTTCAAGCCTACTAATAAAGCAATCATGTCTTTTCAAAATAACATGGCCAAAGAAAGTTATCCCTACAAAATCATATAGTCTGGCTATGCTCCATCTTCACCACACAAAATATTCACATCATGCACAACCCCGATGACAAGCCAAGCAATTGTTTCATACTTTTGACATTCTCAAACCTTTTCAATTTTCACGCAATACATGAGAGTGAGCCATGGATATAGCACTATAGGTGGAATAGAATATGATGGGGGAGGTTGTGTGGAGAAGATAAAAAGGAGGAGATAGTCTCACATCAACTAGGCGTATCAACGGGCTATGGAGATGCCCATCAATAGATATCAATGTGAGTGAGTAGGGATTGCCATGCAACGGATGCACTACAGCTATAAGTGTATGAAAGCTCAAACTGAAACTAAGTGGGTGTGCATCCAACTTGCTTGCTCATGAAGACCTCGGGCGTTTGAGGAAGCCCATCATCGGAATATACAAGCCAAGTTCTATAATGAAAATTCCCACTAGTATATGAAAATGATATCATAGGAGACTCTCTATCATGAAGATCATGGTGCTACTTTGAAGCACAAGTGTGGAAAAATGATAATAGCATTGTCCCTTCTCTCTTTTTCTCTCATTTTCTTTTTTGGGCCTTCTTTTTTTGCCTCTTCTCTCTTTTTCCTTTTTTTATTTTTCGTCCGGAGTCTCATCCCGACTTGTGGGGGAATCATAGTATCCATCATCCTTTCCTCACTGGGACAATGCTCTAATAATGATGATCATCACACTTTTATTTACTTACAACTCAATATTACAACTCGATATCTAGAACAAAGATATTACTCTATATGAATGCCTCCGGCGGTGTACCGGGATGTGCAATGATCTAGCGTAGGAATGACATCAAAAAACAGACAAGCCATGAAAACATCATGCTAGCTATCTTACGATCATGCAAAGAAATATGACAATGAATGCTCAAGTCATGTATATGATGATGATGGAAGTTGCATGGCAATATATCTCAAAATGGCTACGGAAATGCCATGATAGGTAGGTATGGTGGCTGTTTTGAGGAAGGTATATGGTGGGTTTAAGGTACCGGCGAAAGTTGCGCGATACTAGAGAGGCTAGCAATGGTGGAAGGGTGAGAGTGCGTATAATCCATGGACTCAACATTAGTCATAAAGAACTCACACACTTATTGCAAAAATCTATTAGCCATCGAAACAAAGTACTACGCGCATGCTCCTAGGGGGATAGATTGGTAGGAAAAGACCATCGTCGCCCCCGACCGCCACTCATAAGGAAGACAATCAATAAATAAATCATGCTCCGATTTCATCACATAACGGTTCACCTTACGTGCATGCTACGGTAATCACAAACCTCAACACAAGTATTTCTACTAATCCACAACTACCCACTAGCATGACTCTAATATCACCATCTTTATATCGCAAAACTATTGCAAGGAATCAAACATACATATTCAACGATCTACAAGTTTTATGTAGGATTTTATGACTAACCATGTGAATGACCAGTTCCTGTCATCTCTCTAAATAGATATAAGTGAAGCAAGAGAGTTTAATTCTTTCTACAAAAGATATGCCCACACTCTAACAAATATAAGTGAAGCAAAAGAGCATTCTACAAATGGTGGTTTTCTATGTAAAGAGAAACAGGCAATCCAAACTTCAAATGATATAAGCGAAGCACATGAAGCATTCTATAAAGCCATACTGAAAAGATATAAGTGAAGTGCATAGAGCATTCTATAAATCAACCAACGACTATCTCATAGAGCATGGTGCATAAAAGTAAAATGAAAACTAAATGCAAAAGACGCTCCAAGATTGCACATATCGCATCAACAAAACGAATCCGAAAACATACCGATACTTGTTGAAGAAAGAGGGGATGCCTTCTGGGGCATCCCCAAGCTTAGACGCTTGAGTCTCATTGAATATTTACTTGGGATTCCTAGGGCATCCCCAAGCTTGAGCTCTTGCCTCTCTTCCTTCTTCTCATATCGAGACCTTCTCGATCATCTAACACTTCATCCACATAAAACTTCAACAGAAAACTCGGTAAGATCCGTTAGTATAATAAAGCAAATCACTACTCTAAGTACTATTGCAAACCAATTCATATTTTGTTTTTGCATTGTATCTACTGTAATATAACTTTTCCATGGCTTAATCCACTGATATAAATCGATAGTTTCATCAAAACAAGCAAACTATGCATCAAAAACAGAATCTGTCTAAAACAGAACAGTCTGTAATAATCTGAACATTCACCATACATCTAGTACTCCAAGAATTCTACAAAAATTAGGAAAAATAAAAAATTTGTATAGAAAGATAGTGAAAAAAAGAATCAGAACCATTTGACGTTCCAGTAGAAAATGTAAAATTGCGCACTACATCCAAAGTTTTTGTCCTGCACCGTACAAACCAACAAGCATCTAAAACATCCTAAAGGCAAACCTTGGCACATTATTTTTATAATACAATTGAATTGTACAAGGGGATAATTATTTTTGTTGAAAATTTTCTGTAATTAAGATTCACAAAGTTTCCATGGGCATGAACAAAGTTCAAGGACGTCCCCCACTTTCACAATGCTCGTCTATCTCACTTTCACTTTCCTTTTTGAAAAGTTTTGGGTTCCCTTCTTTATTTATTTGTTTTTAAACTATATAAAATCACACAACAGAAATAAATGACTCTCTAAAACTTCTGGGTTGTCTCCCTAGTAGTGCTTTCTTTAAAGCAATTAAGCTAGGCATATAGTGCTCAAGTAATGAATCCACCCGGATCCCAAGGTATATCAAAGCCAATTTTAATTAACAATGATTTGTAATTTAGTAGTGAGAACAAAGTAATATATATCATGCAACAACGAAGTCTAACTCTCTTCCTGTGCATCGGCATGTCATAAAAGAACAATTCATGCAGACATAGTAAAGGCCAATGCATAGTATAAACACTTTCTTGCAATTTTATCGTATTGGAAACATAGAGAGGTGGAGATATAGTTCCTCTCTCATAATAATTGCAAGTAGGAGCAGCAAGCACATGCATATTATATTCATCAAAATCATCATGTGTAATAGTAAAACGCAACCCATCAATACAATCCTTAATAAGTGCAAACTTCTTCGATATAGTGTAGTCGAGAGAATTCAAAAAGATAATAGGACTATCATGCCTGGGTGCAATAGCAACAATTTCATGTTTAACATAAGGAACTATAGCAAGTTCATCTCCATAAGCATAATTCATATTGGCATCTTGGCCACAAGCATAGCAAGCATCATCAAAAAGGATATTTCAAGAGAATCAACGGGATCATAACAATCATCATAGCATTCATCCTTTGGTAAGAACGAAGGGAAATTAAACAATGTATGAGTTGAAGAGTTATTCTCATCAGAAGGTGGGCACGGGTAGCTAATCCGCTCTTCCTCCTTTTGTACTTCGCTCTCCTCATCATCTTTTTCATCCAATGAGCTCACAGTTCATCAATTTCTTCTTCCATAGACTCCTGCAAAATATTAGTCTCTTCTTGGACAGCGGAGACTCTCTCAATAAAATCATCAATATCGGATTTGAATTCATAATACTCATAGTGATATTTAAGGATAGCTAAATTTTCAGGTCTATAAACTGAATCATCAAAATTTTCACACTCTTTAAACAAAGATTCAATTTCATAAGCACCCATAAAAGCAACAAATTCTTCTATTTGTTCACATCATAGTAATCATATATACCATTAGCATAAGAAGCCAAGGTTTTATCATCATTAAATTTGCATGAAAAGGGAAGGTGTGGAGCCTTCATCCTAGAGCAACAAGTATAATCATATCTCAAGCATAGTTGCCTAGCATACCAATACAACATATAAATTTGATCCCATCATAGTTTCCCCTTTTGAGTCAAGCGATAATCCCTAAAGTATTCACGTTGATCCAACATGTCTCCCATAACATAATTGAATGGGGTTTTCTCAGGATTATCAAAGTAGTACATAATCTCTTTCACATAATGAGCATTGAGGGTTTTAGGAGGTTCCCCATCTCCATGAGTAGCAGGTAAACCTAATTTTTTTGGTATTTCGTGTTCCATATCCATAACTAAATATAGAGAACAACTTAGAATAGCAAATAAGAATTACTTAGTGATAAAGCAAACAAGCACACACGAGAATATTCACCCCACGCTATGACTCCCCAGCAACGGCGCTAGAAAAAGGTCTTGATAACCCACAAGTATAGGGAATCGCAATAGTTTCGATAAGTAAGAGTGTCAAACCCAACGAGGAGCTAAAGGCGGAACAAATATTCCCTCAAGTTCTATCGACCACCGATACAACTCTACTCACGCTTGACGTTCGCTTAACCTAGAACAAGTATGACACAAGAAGTATTTTGTAGGTGTTGTTGGATAGGGTTGCAAGGTAATAAAGAGCATGTAAATAAAAGGTAGGGGCTATTTAGATAAGGACACAACTAAGTTAGTTTTAGTAAAGAGCTTTTTGTTACGAGAAAGTTATTTGTCCCTAGACAATCGTTAACTAGACCGGTAATCATTATTGCAATTTTATTTGAGGGAGAGGCATAAGCTAACATACTTTCTCTACTTGGATCATATGCACTTATGATTGGAATTCTAGCAAGCATCCGCAACTACTAAAGACCATTAAGGTAAAACCCAACCATAGCATTAAAGTATCAAGCCCTCTTTATCCCATATGCAAACAACCTACTTACTCGGGTATGTGCTTCTGTCACTCACGCCACCCACCATAAGCAAATCATGAACATATTGCAAACCCTACAACAGGAATCCCTCATGCTTGCGCGACACGGAGAGCACCATAGAACAGCACCAATAATAAAACATGCAACTCAAACCAATCACGATCATCAAATAACCCATAGGACAAAACGGATCTACTCAAACATCATAGGATAGCCATACATCATTGGGAAATAATATATAGCGTTGAGCACCATGTTTAAGTAGAGATTACAGCGGGTAAGAGAGGGGTTACACCGCTGCATAGAGGGGGGAAGAGTTGGTGATGATGGCGGCGAAGTTGTTGGTGAAGATTGAGGTGATGATGATGGCCCCGGCAGTGTTCCGGCGCCACTGGAAGAGAGGGGGAGAGGGCCCCCTTCTTCTTCTTCTTCCTTGACCTCCTCCCTAGATGGGAGAAGGGTTTCCCCTCTGGTCCTTGGTCTCCATGGCATGGGAGGGGCGAGAGCCCCTCCGAGATTGGATCTGTCTCTCTGTCTCTCTCTGTTTCTGCGTTCTGGTATTCTGCCCTTTCACCGTTTCTTATATTCCCGGAGATCCGTAACTCCGATTGGGCTGACATTTTAACACGATCTCCATCCGGATATTAGCTTTCTTGCGGCAAAAGAAGGGCATCAACCGCCTTACGGGGTGGCCACGAGGGTCAGGGGCGCGCCCCCCTGCCTCGTGGCTCCCTCGGGCATCGTCTCGCGTGGATTTTCTTCCCAAAATTCACATATATTCCAAAAAAAATCTCCGTTAGTTTTAATCCCGTTTGGGCACCGTTTGATATGGATTTACTGCGAAACAAAAAACATGCAACAAACAGGAACTGGCACTGGGCATTGGATCAATATGTTAGTCCCAGAAATAGTATAAAAAGTTGCCAAAAGTATATGAAAGTTGTAGAATATTGGCATGGAACAATCAAAGATTATAGATACGATGAATACGTATCAGCTACCAACGCAGGGCTTCGCCTAAGCACCGCTACGATATAATCAAGGTGGATTATGGTGGAGGGGGGGTACCGCACACGGCTCAAATAAATCAATAGATCAACTTGTGTGTCTATGAGGTGGCCCCTGGCCACGTATATAAAGGAGCAAGGGGAGGGGGCCGGCGGCCTCATAGGGTGCGCCCCAAGGGGGGAATCCTACTCCTACTAGGAGTAGGTTCCCCCTTTCCTAGTCCAACTAGGAGGGGAAGGAAAGAGGAGTAGAGGAGAAGGAAAGAGGGGGCCGGCCCCCAAAGCCCTAAACCAATTCGGTTTGGGCCTAGGTGGGAACATCCCACACTTCCTTGCTGCCCTCTATTTCCACTAAAGACCATGAAGGCCCATTGACCCTCCCGGTGAATTCCCGTAACTCTCTGGTACTCCGAAAAATACCCGAATCACTCGGAACCTTTCCGATGTCCGAATATAATCGTCCAATATATCGATCTTTACGTCTCGACCATTTCAAGACTCATCGTCATGTCCCCGATCTCATCCGGGACTCTGAACTACCTTCGGTACATTAAATCACATAAACTCATAATACCGGTCATCACAGAACTTTAAGCGTGCGGACCCTACGGGTTCGAGAACTATGTAGACATGATCGAGACACGTTTCCGGTCAATAACCAACAACGGAACATGGATGTTCATATTGGCTCCCACATATTCTACGAAGATCTTTATCGGTCAAACCACATAACAACATACGTTGTTCCCTTTGTCATCGGTATGTTACTTGCCCGAGATTCGATCGTCGGTATCTCAATACCTAGTTCAATCTCGTTACCAGAAAATCTATTTACTCGTTCTGTAATACATCATCCTGCAACTAACTCATTAGTTAAAATGCTTGCCAGGCTTATAGTGATGTGCATTACTGAGTGGGCCCAGAGATACCTCTCCGACAATCGGAGTGACAAATCCTACTCTTGCTTTATGCCAACTCAACAAGTACCATTGGAGACACCTGTAGAGCACCTTTATAATCAGCCAATTACGTTGTGATGTTTGGTAGAACATAAAGTGTTCCTCCGGTAATCGGGAGTTGCATAATCTCATAGTCATAGGAACATGTATAAGTCATGAAGAAAGCAATAACAGAAAACTAAACGATCAAGTGCTGAGCTAACGGAATGGGTCAAGTCAATCACATCATTCTCCTAATGATGTGATCCCATTAGTCAAATGACAACTCATGTCTATGGTTAGGAAACTTAACCATCTTTGATTAATGAGCTAGTCAAGTAGAGGCATACTAGTGACACTATGTTTGTCTATGTATTCACACATGTACTAACTTTCCGGTTAATACAATTCTAGCATGAATAATAAACATTTATCATGATATGAGGAAATAAATAATAACTTTATTATTGCCTCTAGGGCATATTTCCTTCAGTCTCCCACTTGCACTAGAGTCAATAATCTAGATAACAAAGTAATGATTCTAACACCCATGGAGCCTTGGTGTTGATCATGTTTTGCTCGTGAGAGAGGCTTAGTCAACGGGTCTGCAACATTCAGATCCGTATGTATCTTGCAAATCTCTATGTCTCCCAC